>NW_023277296.1:0-15828 GCF_003668045.3 Cricetulus griseus | reverse complement strand
TGAACGTGACATGATATTTTTGCATATGGAATGGGAATTGTTTGCTAATAGAGGAATGGCTGCTAATGTGAGCTAGTTAGCATAGGGATTGCTTTAAACATCTACTGATTCTATAGTTAGAATATGTAAAATCCAGGGTCTTAGTCATTTCAGGTATACAATACATTGTCATTAACTAGACATCTTTCTGTAGCTTCCAGAACTTACCTGTCTCACATAATCAAAATTCTTCTGTATGTTTTATCATTTCTCAATCATTTTCCTCAGCCATGAACTAGTCTAATCTGTTCTTTGATTCGGTCAGGCAGCAAGTATGAAAAGATTTTCAGATCTGCTGGCAGGAAGATTCCAAACAAATCTAAACTTAAAAAGGAACCAGTGTTAGGAAGGATCAAGTTCACTGTTGGCATCTTGCTTCTCGTAAGCATCATGGGATGCTAAATTGATGACAAGTGGTTTTAAACTGATAAAACGAATGATTTTAGAAGGGCATATTTGTATTGAGTCAAGCCATGAATCAAAATGAGATGAAAATTATTCTGGAAACTGCAAAAATTTAACAAGCTGTGAATTCTTCTTTAAAGAAATACATAAAACCACACTCTAGCAAAATAAATTATGGATCAATGTACAAGAAAAGAAAGAACTTATGCCAGAATTATGAAACAAAAGAAAATGAACATAGAACTCTATGTGTAATAGGTACTTCATAGTAGAGAAACCAAGATGATCTTATTAAAATAAATAATTTATTTTGAGTAAACAAAGAAAAAGATAAACTCTCTTGGATCAATGACATAAAGGAGAGAATATGTGGCTTTGGAGACAAAATAAAAATTGAATAAAATATTAATACAACATTACAACCTTACTATCCCACAAGTCTTTTTTTGCTTGCTTGTTTAATTTTTTTCTTGTGCATTTGAGGAATGATTTATAAGATGTCTGGTTTTGCCTTAGAAGTGAGCACAGATTAGTTGAACATGCAGTTTTCCTGCATGTCCTAAACCAAATGGGTTTAGTTTAATTTAACTTTAATTTTTCATTTATGACTAATCTGATATTGTCCTTGCAAAGTCCTATTTTATTACCTCTAATTTTGTACTATAAATTCTAATTCATATACAGATATTAATTACTTCATTTTTGCCTTTATTAACTTAAATTAGAAACAATCTTATTTTATATATCAACCCCAGTTCCCTTTCCTTCCCATTCTCCCATGCCCCCCACCCACCCCCATCCCATCCCTCTCCTGCTCCATAGAAAGGGACTATCAAAGTCTGTCACATCATTTGGGACAGGACCTAGGTTCTCCCCCATGTGTCTAGGCTGAAAGACTATCCCTCTATAGAAAATGGCTCCCAATATCTGTTGGTACACTAGGTATAAATGCTGTTCCATTACCAGGAGCCCCATAGACTGCCCAGGACTCATAACTGAAACCCACATGCAGGGGGCCTGGTTCCCTCCAACGCTGGTTTCCAAGCTGTTAGTCTGGGGTCCGTGAGCTCCCTTTGTTCAGGTCAGATGTTTCTGTGGCTTTCCCCAGCATGATCTTGACCCCTTTGTTCATCACTCCCCCCTTTGTACCACTGGTTTCCAGGTATTTAGCTCGGTGCTTAGCTGTGGGTCTCTGCTTCTGTTTCCATCAGCTACTAGATGAAGGCTCTGTGATGGCATATAAGATAGTCATCAATCTCATTATAGGGGAAGGTCATTTAAGATAGCCTCTCCACTATTGCTTAGATTTTTTTAGTTGGGGTCATCCTTGTAGATATCTGGATATTTCCCTAGTGCCTGATTTCTCTTTAAAACCCCCTTTATTAAGGCATCTTTCTGTTCTCCTCTCTTCTTCCAGGATTCAATCTTTCTGATCCCTCATGTCTTTCTCCCCGCTCCTCTTTTTCCCTTCTCTTTATCCTAACTTCCTTTCCCCTTCCCCTATGCTCCCAACTTGCTCAGGAGATCTTGTCCCTTTCCCCTTCTCCAGAGGACCAAAAATGTCTCTTTTAGAGTCCTCCTTGTTTCCTAGCTTCTCTGGTGGTGTGGATTGTAGACTAGTAATCCTTTGCTCTCTGTCTAATATCCATATATGAGTGTGTATATACCATGTTTGTCTTTTTGTGACTGGATTACCTCACCCAGGATGGTTTCTTCTAGTTCCATCCATTTGCCTTCGAATTTCAAGATTCCATTGATTTTCTTTTGAGAAGTACTCCATTTTGTAAATGTACCACATTTTCTGTATCCATTCTTCAGTTGAGGGGCATCTAGGTTGATTCCAGGTTCTGGCTATTACAAATTATGTTGCTATGAACATAGTTGAACAGATGTCCTTGTTGTATGAATGTGCATCCTTTAGGTATATGCCTAAGAGTGTAATTGCTGGATCTTGAGGTAGACTGATTCCCAGTTTCCTGAGGAACTGCTATACTAATTTTCAAAGTGGCTGTACAAGTTTGCACTCCCAACAGCAATGGAGGAGTGTTCCCCTTTTAATACATCCTCTCCATCATAAACTGTCATAGGTGTTTTTTTTTTTTTATTTTAGCCATTCTTACAGGTGAAAGACGGTATCTCAGAATTGTTTTCATTGCAATTCCCTGATGGCTAAGGATGTTGAGTACTTTCTTAAGTGTCTATCAGCCATTTTGGATTCCTCTATTGAGATTTCTCTATTTAAATTTGTACCCCACTTCTTAATTTCATTGTTTGGTGTTTTGATGACTAGCTTCATGAGTTCTCGGTATATTTTGGAAATCAGTCCTCTGTCATATGTGGGGTTGATGAAGATCTTTTCCCATTATGTGGGCTGCCATTTTGTCCTGTGGAGTGTGTCCTTTGCCTTACAGAAGCTTCTCAGTTTCAGGAGGTCCCATTTATTAATTGTTGATCTCAATGTCTGTGCTGCTAGTGTTATGTTCAGGAAGCGGTCTCCTTTACCAATTCGTTCAAGGGTACCTCCCACTTTCTCTTCTAAGAGGTTCAGTGTGACTGGATATATGTTGATGTCTTTGATCCATTTGGACTTAAGTTTGGCTTGGCAATAGACACAGATATATCCACAGTTTTCTAAAGGACAGCATCCAGTTATGCCAGCACCATTTGTTGAAGATGTTTTCTTTTATCCATTTTATAATTTTAGCTTCTTAGTCAAAAATCAGGTGTTTGTAGGTGTGTGGGTCAGTATCAGTGTTTTCAATTCAAATGCATTGGTCTACCTGCCTAATTTTTGTGCCAATACCAAGCTGTTTTCAGGACTATAGCTCTATAATAGAGCTTGAAGTCAGGGATGGTGATCCTCTGGAAGTTCCTTTATTGTACAGGGTTGTTTTGGGCATCCTGGGTTTTTTTGTTTTCCTATATAAAGTTGAGTATTGTTATTTCATGGTCTGTGAAAAATTATGCTGGTATTTTGATGGGGATTGCATTGAATCTATAGACTGCTTTTGGCAAGATTGCCGTTTTTACTACCTACTGATCCTATGTATCCAAGAGCATGGGAGATCTTTTCATTTTCTGGTATCTTCTTTAATTTCTTCCTTTAAAGACTCAAAGTTTTGTTATATAGTCTTTCACTTGTTTGGTTAGCATTACCTCAAGATATTTTAATGTTTGTGGTTATTGTAAAGGTTGTTGTTTCTCTGATTTCTTTCTCAACTAATTTATCGTGTGTGTATATAGTAGGGCTACTAATTTTTTTAGTTAATCTTATATCCTGCCACTTTCCTGAAGGTGTTTATCAGCTGTAAGAGTTCCCTGGTAGAATTTTTAGGGTCACTTATGTAAACTGTATCATCTGCAAATAATGAAAGTTTGACTTCTTCCTTTCCCATTTGTATCCCCTTGATCCCCATTTGTTGTCTTACTGCTCTAGATAGAACTGCAAGTACAATGTTGAAGAGATATGGAGAGAGTGGACAGCCTTGTCTTGTTCCTGATTTTAGGGGAATCATGTTGCATTTCTCTCCATTTAATTTGACATTGGCTGTTGGTTTACTGTTGATTGCTTTTATTATGTTTAGGTTTGTTCCTGTTATCCCTGATCTCTCTGAGACCTTTATCACGAAGGGCCATTGGATTTTGTCAATGGCTTTTTCTGCATCTAGTGAGATGATTATGTGGTTTAAATGAGAATGACTTTAAGGGAAAATAATATAAAAAGCCCTATTTTATGAAGGTTATTTCATCTTCCTATTGTACTCATGAATCCATAAGTTTTTACATTTCTATGCATTTTAATCTCAGAATAGTTCTTTGAGTTGCCCTTAATCCCAGCTCAAGATAGGTGGAGATGGGTGTGATACAGCTGGGTGGAGAAAGGAATATAAGACTGAAGGAGACAGGAACTCGGGGATTGCAGTCTGAGGCTTGTTGGAGAGCAGTGCAGTCTGTGATGTACTCTGAGGATTCATGGAGACAAGATCATCCACTTCCGTTTGAGTTAGAGGTTAGTGCTAGTGGCTGGCTGTTTTGCTTCTCTGATATTTAGCTTTGAAGCATGTATCTCTGTCTGGGTTTTTATTATTTGTGTTACAGGTAGACAATTAGGGTGCTCATAACTAAGGAAGATCAATCCCCACTTCTCTCCAGCAGTCATTAGATGCCCTCAGTTCTTCATTTATGGCTGGGACCCACAATATTTCCCCTTCCATGTTAACAACTCTATTGGTAGTATTCTTATTCATGTTTTGTTTGGGTAACCAAATTGTTGAAGTGTCATGAGTTTAGTTCATCTGTCATTTCCTGGGGACACAATCTCACTGCAGACCTCCCAGTCCATGGTTCTTGCATTCTTTCTATGTTAAGAGTGTACTTCCAGTTAAAGTCAGGATTCCATCAGCTAGTACTGCTAAGAGGATAACTCAGATGAGAGAGCAATTTATATTTTTAGAAAGAGGATTTTTCTTAGAGTAGTTCAGTGAATGATTATTTAGGGATGAGGAAGAAAAATACTAAATTATTTTACAAGCTTGTTCCTACCACATATTGCTAAGAGTTTAAAGGGAAACCCCACTGACCTTGATAGCACAGACCTAACATCTCTAGCTGTGACTGACCCTATCACTCTTATAAATTTTCATTCAGTGGAGGCTATTGGAATTATTAGCACTATTTGCAATCCCAGAATGTACTTCACAGAATACAGTATAAGCTCAGAGGAGGCTTCTTTAGCCTGCATCTTCTCAAACTGTGAGTGCCACCCACATATGGGGACACACGGCTGTGTGTGGGGTTGTGGGACTGTCTGGCAACAGTAAGACATTTCTGGATGTGCGAGAACCAAACTTAATTGAAATTAATTCAAAAGCAAATGTGTAATGAAAACAAGGTGGTTCTTCAGTGCTCACCCACTTTGCAGAGTGATGTCACTGCAGCCTGGGTTCTGAACACACAACTTGTGCACTCTACACTACTCATGCCCTTACTGCCCATGACACCGGCACTATCTGAAACACCACAGCTCAGATTTGAGACTCTTGAATGTTATGAATTGCAATACTCTTACTGTGTGTATATAATTAAAGGAAAACAAAGACTACTAATAGTTTCCCACTATCATTCCTCATCATGTAAGTAACAAAGCACAATGTTTTTTTCTATGTTGTATGAATATGTTTGATTTTAAAATTTTGTATTTGAGTTTCTGACTTGAGTGTCATTAGAAAAATATTAAGTAAACTTTTATTTGGAATTAGAACAGAATTTCCAATAATTTCTTAAATGTTCCTAAACATACTCCTGCTACTTTATACTATGATTTTGCATGGAGTGACGTTCTCACTATTATGGTTTGCAAAATTTAAACCTCAATCAACTCTGAAAAATGCTGAAGATATTTTATATTCAATAGTGTCAAATATTCAGATATTGTTTTTAACTCTTTATGTAAAAATAAGCAAATATACCCAGCTCAGTAGTATGGAAATTTGCTTTCAGCTTTAGTAAACAGTAAGTTATATGTGTACAAAACTGTTTTGAAACAAATTTCAATATGATTTATTATTAGCAAATGTTAGATTTCTATGCCTGCATTAGATATCTCTTTTTCTGGGGTTGCAAAAAATTTGAAGGCAGAAAGGAGTCATGTAGATGTTTAAGGAACTCTGTTTTAAATTATATCTGGTTAAAAATGTGTACCTTCCATTAACTGACACACTAAGACATTTATGAATTCTTTGTTTTGTTTTTTTTTTCATCTTCAGCACCTCATCTGAATTTCTGCAGTGTGGACATGTATTTAATAAAATGTCTTTCATCAGAGAAGTTGCTGTCATTCATTATTCAGTGAACTCTGAGTATGCTTTCTCCATATGCTTTCTCCCTTGGCTGGTTAGCTTAGCTCTTGAGTTTGGTGGATTCTGTGAGGCTGGAGGAGTGGCACAGTGAGGTCAGCATCCATTTTGCTGTGGTCCTCTGGGGATGACTAAAGTGGTCCTGGGTGCTGTTCCAGGCTCAGGACTCCTTTTCTTCATGCTGCTGGTTGAATAGAGTTGCATTGCAGCAGTGTGTGTGTGTGTGTGTGTGTGTGTGTGTGTGTGTGTGTGTGTGTGTGCAAGTGTGTGTGTGCACGTGTGTGTTATTGTGGTGTGGAGTGTGTGTATTTGTTGCTGTGTGGAGTGTGTGTGTCTGGTTGTGTGGTATGTATGGTGAATGTGTGTGTTTGTGTGTGTGCGTGTGTGTGGTTGTGGTGTGGAGTATGTGTGTGTGTGTTGGTGTGGCATGTATGGTGAACATGCCTGTGTGTATATATATGTCTCTGTGTGTGTTTGTTTGTGTGTGTGTGTGTGTGTGTGTGTGTGTGTGTGTGTTGTCTTCCTTTGCTTTTTCTTGCCAGGTTAAACTCGAACACCTTCCTAAATGTTATGCAATACTCAGAGGTTCTTTTCCTTCTCATTTTGAAGAGCCTAGTAAAACTTTTAACATTGTTTCCATTGTTGAGTTTGTTAATGTAAACACACACTGAGGGAAAAAAACGAAAACCAGTCATATTATGTTAGGACCCACCTATAGGGCTTCACTTTAACTTAATCACCTCCTTAATGCTCTCATCCCCTAATCCAGTTGTATTCTTAGCCAAGAGTTAATGCTGCACCATTAATTTCTAAAAGACCAAACCTAATTCTCAACATCGACTTGCTCAGGTAGTGATTATGAGATAGTAGACAATTACGGTAGGTCTCAGTTTCACCATCTCTAATGTGGAGATAATAATGATTTTATTGATGTACTAGTAACTCTGTCTGAACTGCAGAAATAAGTGAAGACTAATTTTAGACTCCTGTCTGGAACATGAGCAGTGTTTTGCAACATTCTGTCTATTCTCTGTACAGTCTTCCACGCCATTAGGAAAGATCTTTCAGACTACACAGCATTGCCATTCTCAGCCTCCCCTTGTATCTCTTGCAAAAGCTATCTCCCTCCAAATCTTTATTTTTACCTATTAATCTGACTAACAGTTTCCAAGAGTTACAAATATTTCTTTAAAAAAAACCAAAACACCCGTCTCTCTTATTCCCACAGATGCCTTCAATTCATTTGGATTTAGCAGGAAAACTCCTGTTTGGTTTTTTGCATGTTGCACCCACAAATACTATACCTGATCTATCCAAATATACTTTGCAGAGAAAAATGAACCTAAATTTCAGCACCAAGCTGCTAAAATCTATTCTGAATTTAGGCAAGTTAAGAGAAAGAAAGAAAGAAAGAAAGGAAGGAAGGAAGGAAGGAGGAAGGAAGGAAGGAAGGAAGGAAGGAAGAAGGAAGGGGATTGATACACAAACAACAAAACAAGCAAACACAAAACCACCTTTCTATGTACTCCGATCCTTACAGTAAATTCCTTTGGAGCTTTGGGCTCCAAAAAATCCCATTTTTCCTGAGACGTAGCATTTCTGATTGGCACACAAGTTAAAGAGCAGTCACTCATAGAGTTAGCATTTCCAGCTAAGGGTGTGTTCTTTTACAGCCTTCATCCTGACCTGGTATAGAGTATGCATCTATAGTGGCAGCACTTTGTGGCAAAGGCAGGAGTTTGGGTTTGGGACCAACCTTGGGGACTCTCTCTCTCATAATAAAAAAAATAAACATCCCTCAAAAACCATTGTAAGCAGTACTGATTTTAGTCTCTTCTGATATACACAGCTTCATTTTAGTGAGGGAGATACTGTGATAAACCATCAAGGAGTGAAGTCAAAGTAGCAATTTGAGAGTAATAATGACTTGTAACCTTGGACACTTTGCTAAGGTGATTTCTTTCTGAAAGGTTCTTCTGGAATTTAAGAGTACTGTGAATTTCAGTCTCCTTCAGGTTTCTCTGTGTTCATTTTCATTGTCCATTTGATTAGATAAAGTAGCCCCAGTGAAGGAACTAAGTCAAGCTCACCTCTGGGTGTCTGTTCTGGACAGAATTAACTAAGTAACCTGAAAGTGGAGAAGGAGAAAGCTTATTAATGTAGCCATCCTCTCTACATTCTGACAGGAAGTAAAGAAGAGCTCTATTCAACCTGCCCTCTGCTGTGATACTGTACCTCAGCCCAGCCCACAGTGAAGGGACTCCATGACCATGACCTAAAACCTTTGAAGTCCTCAGTCAAAAAATTCATCTTTAAGTTGCTGACATCCTGCATTTTGTCACAGTGATGAAAATCTGAAAAAAATATTTTGATCCTTCATTGATGACAGTCTGGGCACTCTTTTACAGCAATGCTTAATATCTACGTTCCTAATGGCTTTGGGGTTTGCCTCAAGTCCATGATCATAGATAGAACCATAATGATGGCCTTCACTTCTTTGTTAAATATATTCTGTCGATTGGATTTGCTGAGGAAATAAGGCTCCTTTAATTTAGCTACTGAATTGTTGTTGTTGTTTTAATTTTAAAAGTCCCTAGCCTTTGGTTATATTGTTTTACCCATTGATTGCTCTTGGAACATATGTTCATTCATACATAGTAAACTCTGAAGTAGCCTTGCATTCATCTCAGTATTTTTAGCATCTTGAGGCCAGAAAATACGACAGTTATCTTTACATTCCAGTGTTGAGTGGTTATTTCATAGATTAGGTTCTGAAAGAACATCTGCCAATTAATAAAATATTTCATTCCCAATATATGACACATACTTCTTAGATCACCCATGTATATATCTGTATCTACCCATTTACCCAAGAGTATGGCCATTGTATTCTCCTGTTATCATCTTCATTTGCATTTATGAGAAGGTAAAAAGGAGTCTATAGCTAGGGCCAGAGATATGGTAGCTGTACTTCAGTTGCTTATGTGTAAGTTCAAGGTCATCTAGCTTCTCCTGGATAAAAAGGAAAACAGAAGGACAAAAGATGGTGTTGGATATTCTTTGATGTTATTCATCTTGTGACATTCTGTGACTCTAGGTTTTTTTTCTTAAAGCCTTTAAATATAATATATACAGATGAAACATGTAAAAATGTCTATTATTTCTTCAGAAATGTTATGAAAGCCTCTAACTATTCATATATATTCACTGTGCATTCCTTGTCTGATAAAATGATTATGTTTCCTATCAATTAACCATAGCATGTCTATTCATACACTCACCTACTTACAATTTCATTCAAGTTCATTTCCCTGAGATAAGTGGTTCTGTTTTAAATGGAATCAATTAGATAAGAGTCACCCTGCATATGGAATTTTAGAGTTCACAAAGTTGAAGCTCTGCCTTTTTCTCAAATAAAATTTTTATTCAAGGTATTAGAGTTATACATGTTAAATCAGATAGAATCGAGCTAGATGCTCTGGGGAAGATCGTAGGCTATACCAATGAAGAGATATTCCCTGCAGAGTTCTACCCATCTGCAGAACAACTGCAATAAAAGGACCCCAGGACACATTGTGTTTGTGAATACAGCGTTTGCAAGGATAGGGATAAAAGACACACTGTGGTGGAGCAAGCTGAATTCCTTGCTGTCATGTCATGTCATCTACATGAAAGGCTATTATGGAAATGGCATCCTCTGTCCCATCTCAGATAATGCCAAACTAGAGAAGCGCCTGACAACTAATCAAACTTAAACCAAGAGGGAAGAAATTTATCACTGGAAAAGATATACTGAATGCTACCTAAGTAATCGCTCAACTAAAAAGCTGAGTAAGATGAAAGTTCACCGATTGTCTTATGAAAGAATATGAGAAAGAGCTTTGAAAAATTGCCACAAACTGTATTAGTGTCCATAAAAAGTGAAAGTCAAGAGGGAAAAAAGTTGTTTCTTCTTGAATAGCCAAGTTTCTTCAGCTCTCCAATGTAACCTTGTAAATCACTTCATTATGTAAAAAACATTATTTGTATATGGTTTTGCTATAAGAATTAACTAAAACTTTTAAAACATAGTTTAATATGTGAAAGGTTTAGTTTGGATTTCTGGAGATTGTGGCTGAATACTTTTTTTTTTTTAACCATTGCTCACTACATAAGCACATATTTCACT
This sequence comes from Cricetulus griseus, assembly GCF_003668045.3. NCBI lineage: Eukaryota > Metazoa > Chordata > Mammalia > Rodentia > Cricetidae > Cricetulus > Cricetulus griseus. Next base: position 5,361 of record NW_023277296.1, on the reverse strand, counting down.
GTGACAATGTTGTAACATCAGAGAATGACCAGCAGGAAACCTCTGATGTTATCCATCAGAATGTAAGTGAGCATAATCTATCTCAACAGGTCTTCAAACATTTTTAAACCCATGCCTCATCATACATCTGGTTTTCACTAATCTGGGGTTAGAGGCTGAGAACCTTACTCAAGACTTTAGGTAGCATTCATCATTGCTGTTTGTTTTGTCATTGACATTCTTGTTTATTGTCTGAGTATTTATTCATTTATTTACTTTGAGATGTGATCACACTGCTGTTCACCATCTTGGTTGGAAATAATCATATTAAGATTGTTGACTACCTTAAATGCCATCCTAGAGCCTTCTTCCAGTAGCTGATGGAAGCAGAAACAGGTATCCACAGCTAAGCACTGAGCTGAACTCCTGGAGTCCAGTTGTAGAGAGGGAGGAATGATGAGCAAAGGGGTCAAGACCATGCTGGATAAACCCATATAAACACATGACCTGAGCAAGTGGGAGCTCATGGACCCCAGTCTGACAGTTGAGGAACAAGCATAGGACTGAACTAAGCCCCCTGAACGTGGGTGTCATTTAGGAGGCCTGGACAGTCTATGGGGCCTCTGAAAGTGGAATCATTATTTATCCCTAGTGTACAAATGGACTTTGGGAGCCCATTCGCCATGGAGTGATACTCTCTCAGCCTAGATACATGCAGGAGGTCCTAGGCCCTGCTCCAAATGATATGACAGACTTTGATGATCCCCCATGGAAGTCCTTGCTCTCCCTGGGGAGCCGATGGGGTGGGGGGTCACAGGGGACATGGGACGATGGGAGGGAGAGGGAACTGGGATTGACATGTAAAATAAGATTGTTTCTAATTTATATAAAAAATTTATGCAAAAACAAAACAGTGTTTCTATTCTCAGCATGACAAAAAAAAAAAAAGCAAAATACCACTAAGGCCAGGTCAAATCTTAAATAATATGGATTATTTTCTTTGTGTAAATTTGGGGTGTGTTAACAATAGGCAGCTATATTACATTTTGTGTATCCTTTATCCATAATTCTTTTTGAGGTTTAAGCTTAATTTTTTAGTTCAGAATATTAGCCTATAATAATGAGTTATCTTAACAGTAATCATATCACATTCTCAAATTGTCATGTATAGAGTGTGCAAGCTTCATATGCTATCCATATGATTAAGTGTACCAAAAAGTCAAGAAACAGCACTGAGGTGAAATACCACAGGAGGGTACAGAGGTTCTCCCCAGTGCAGATGCCATTTCAATCTGGTCTAAAGGCGTTCACACAGAGCAACTGCATTTTGCCCCATAGAATTCCTTCCTACCACTCAGAAGTTTTCATCCCATGTTAAGCTTTAATAATTGTTCAAAGTAGTGGCATCTGTTACTTTTCTACTGTTGTGATAAAACTCCATGGCCAAGAACAGAAGGAAGGGTTTATTTGGGGCTTACAGATAAGAGGGGTAAGAGTCCATCACCATCACTGCTGGGACATGTGGCAGCAAGCACCAGACATGACAGTGGGCATGGCGGGTGAGGGCTCCCTTCTGGAACCACAAACAGGAAGCAGGGAGAATGAACTCCAAATGGCCAAAGACTTTTGAGACCTCAAAGTCTGTCCCCAGTGATATACTTCCTCCAGCAAGGCCACACCTACAGAACAACAACAACAAAAATAACCGATATTACAGTATGTATATCTGAAAAGACAATTATAGTTGCATATATTAAGATCCTCAAACAAAGCCACCAATAAAGATGTCAGCTAAGTCAACACCTTCCAAAATTACTGTTTTCTCTATATAGTCTTTTTGTTTAGACCTGCCCTATTAGCCAAAGTTTTCCTCCCTGTACGCTGTTGCAAAACATGCTAATGAATCAGTAATGCTGAAAGCAGAGTTTGAGAGAAGGATTTATGAAAAGCTGGTTTGCTGGGGATGTGATCTCAGGCAACAAAAAATGAAGAGAGGAAAGTGACATGGGACAGAAGAAAGGAACTGGAATTCAGTACTGGGGTGAGCCTGGCTCTCTCTGCAGGTCTGTGTTGAACGCACTTCTCAATGAAGAACAAAAGCTTGTTACCTCTGTTATTGGCTCTTCCCTGAAACTTAAGCCCCTGTATCTGTTGCTTTGATGGTTTCCTCAGAGTTTCAGCAACTAAAGAAAAAAGTATGGTTGGCATTTCATGTAAAATGTAGAATGTTGTGTACTCTTGTCAAGAACACCATTGAATTCGAGCCAAGGAGATGAGCGAATAGGGCAAAAACTTCCCTTGATATTCACATTGTAGTCTAAACTCATCCATTTTATAAATGAGACAATTTAAGATAGAAGCTGAAGTAATTTGCTCATGGTCAAAATGAGAAAGAAGCAAACCTCCGCACAGATGAAGAGGTTTTCGATTCACCCCCATCTACTGAAGCAGAGTCTATATTGTGACAAGATTCGCAGGTTGATATTCATGCAGATTTAGTTTCTGCAGGCACAGGGTGGAAATGGTTCCCTTGAAATGTACTTAGATACCAACATTGTCTAATGTATGTTATCAAGTGACCCGAAAGAGTCACTGTTCTTTCCAGCCAAATCAAACAGATTTCTGTAAGTATTTTCTTTTTCAAAAGTTAAACAAGTTAGGGATACTTTGCTGAGAACGACCTATTGAAATGGGTAAGCTTTTCAGACACGTAGGTGAAATGGATAGTGTGCTGTTGTCACTGTTGAACTGCATGCTATTCTGAGGAGAAGGGGCAACATACAACACAAACAGATTGGATCATTCCTTTCCTATTACTGCTGCAACACAATGCAGAAAACTGACAACTGGTGCTTTGCCTGTTCTAGATTTCAACATCTTTGTAAATGGCTAAAATAAAGATATGGGTTCAGTGGTGGCACTGGTGGTGCAGGCCTTTAGTCCCAGCACTTGGGAGGCAGAGGCAGGCAGATCTCTGTGAGTTTGAGACCAGTCTGGTCTACAAGAACTAGTTCCAGGACAGCCTCCAAAGCCACAGAGAAGCCCTGTATCGAACCCCTCCCCCCAAAAAAAGGTATTGAGCATCTGGGAAGTCTATACCTAAAAACCACTTTGAATTCTGACTTGTTTATGGTATCTAGGTGCCTGCTAGCTTGCTGTTCATCTACTCAGAATTGTCATTAGCTTCTGATGGCCTCTGAAGTCTTTGCATGTAGGAGACACTATCACAAGGTCAATGACAACATGTCAAGTCTGCTTGGAATCACTCTGGTCATGTAAATTGATTCTTCTAACACCTTTTTTTATGTGTGACCACTTGGATTAAAGCTTAATTTCCCTTTAAGCCTTTAGATAGATAATGTATACTCTCTTTTACTGTGTGCAACTTTAACAATATATGCAAAAGTCATATGACACATATTCATAATTTTCAAGGATATGTCTCTCTTAGGGTTCTCTTTGTTTACTAGTTTCTCTGGCAGTGAGGATTGTAGGCTGATAATCCTTTACTCTTTGTTTAAAATCCACATATAAGTGAGTACATACCATGACTGTCTTTTTGTGATTGGGTTACAGAATGGTTTCGTCTAGTTCCACCCATTTTCCTGCAAATTTCAAGATTCCATTGTTTTTTTTCTGCTTAGTAATACTCCATTGTGTAAACGTATCGCATTTTCTCTATCCATTCTTCAGTTGAGGGGCATCTATGGAGAAGGGAATGGGACAAGATCTCCTGAGCAAATTGGGAGCATGGGAAGAGGGGGAGGGAGCTAGGAGAATGAGAAGCAGAGAAGAAGAGGGGAGAGGAGGACATGAGGGAGCAAAAAGGTTGAATCAGGGGAAGAATAGAAGAAAACAAGAAAAGAGATACCATAATAGAGGGAGACATTTTAGGTTTACAGAGGAATCAGGCACTTGGGAAATGTCTGGAGATCTACAAAGATGAGACCAGCTAACAATCTAAGAAACAGAGGAGAGGCTACCTTAAATGCCCTCCCCTGATAATGAGATTGATGACTGACTTATATGCCATCCTATAGCCTTTATCCAGCAACTGGTGGAAGTAGAAGCAGACACCTACAACAAATCACTGAACTGGAATCCAGTTGCAGAGAAGGACGAGTGATGAGTAAAGGGGTCAAGACCAGACTGGTGAAACCCACAGAAACAGCTGACCTGAACAACAGGGAGCTTTTGGTCACCAGACTAATAGCTGGGATACCAGCATGGGACTGATCCAGACATATGGACTTGGGTTTCAGTGAGGAGACCTTGGAAATCTATGGGACCTCCTGTAGTAGTTCAGTACTTATCCCTAGAATAGGTGTGGACTTTGTGAGCCCATTCCACATAGAGGGATACTCCCTGAGCCAAGACACACGGGGGTGGGCCTTGGCCCTATCCCAAAGGATATGATAGACTCTGATGACCCCCTATGGAAGGCCTCACCCTCCCTGGGGAGCAGAAAGGATATGTGATAGGTAGGGTTTTAGTGGGAGGAGGGCTGTAAGGGAGGAGGGGAGGGAGAGGGAACTGGGATTGACATGTAAAACAATCTTGTTTCTAATTCAAATAAAAAATCGGAAAATAATTTTCAAGGATAAGGGTGTGGATAAATTTTTAGGGCCATGCTTCTTTTCACTGAATTTGGATGCTTCAAGAGGTAGTGGCTACAGTAAAGAGAAAGTTGTGAGTGTGCTTAAAGTACCATGAATATGAGAAATTATTTTTCCCTTCAGCACCTATTTTTTGAGTAAATGTTACTTTTGGAAATTCTAACTAGCAAATAAGCTTTTGATCAGTAGGTTCCTATTAAAGGTTATAAACTTGAAGAGCAGTAACTTTCCACAGGGCTTAGAACCAAGAGCCTTCTGCATGTGAGGCAGTACACCATCACTGGGCTCCTCCAGCCACTGTTTTTTCCTTAGAAATGTTAAATTTCTGTCAATCCAGGAACGAGGGTATACTTAAGGGAAGAGAGAAACTGATGGTTTCATTACTCTTTCTCTCTCATTATCACGAACTCTCTCCACAGTGAAACTAGGCCCAAAGGAAATAATATGGATTAAAGCTAGTTTTAGCTACTCCATATTTTACTCCTTAATGATCCAGTAGACTCTGAATGTGACATGACCTAAAGAAGTGAAGTATATTTTTACCCCATGCTCAAATTGCATATTAGAAGCAACATACTTTCTATTTACAAATACTTTATGTTGTTTCCCTTTGTCTTTCTGCCTGCTTTTCCTTTAATGATCTTTTCATTCCAGCTTTGAAGGGTTAAATTACTCCCTCCTCCCCACTCCCACTCTTTTCTGAGAGCTATATTTCATTCCACCCTCTTGTTTGAAAGGGAATCTGACCTTACATAAAAGACAATTG
>NW_023277295.1:0-15878 GCF_003668045.3 Cricetulus griseus | reverse complement strand
CTTCAAACTCATCTCCTATTCCTGTGCTGTCACTGGTGAAATCTTTGCCTTTTTGAATTTCTTAATTAACGTATTCATGGCCAAAACCAACTGGCTACAGTATATAAAAATTTAATTGCCTCTTTTCTCCAGTACCACTGTAAGTTTCCAATTTGTTTTGTTCCCAGTAAATTTTCAAATTGGTGATCTGCCCATTTTTCTATTTTCTTTCTTATCCACTGACGCATATGGAGGTTTCTGTTACAACCTTGCGCTCTTCCTCCAAGACTTAGACTCTTCCAAGTCCCCGAGTTGGCACCAAAGTGCATAGTAATCTTTCCATACTCGGAACATTTAGGGAGGGTGGTGTTTTGGGAAAACCTTCAATCCCTCACTTCTGCCCACACTTCCTACAGTATTTCAGCTTTTGTCCTAAGTACTGCAGTTCGAGGGGATGGTACCTTGAAGGAGTCTGTTAGCATCTTGGATTAGCAAGTGGGTTGGGGAGTTAAATTTGTTATTCCTCCAAGCAGTCCTAACTAAATCAATTATCCCCACCACATTCCTCAGAGACTGTTCTTATCCTGAATCCTGCCGACTATGGCAACTGTCTCGAGCACTTACCAGGTTTTGACCTGGGAGGAATGACAAACTCAGCGAGTTGGTATTGAGTTTATAAGTTTTACTTCACACTTATGTCAAAGCAACACACAAGCATAATCAAACAATCCTTAGAACCACAGATAATAGGCTCACATCAGGGAGTACCTCTCCTGAAGCAGCCTGCAGGTTGGGGCTCCAGACTTCTGTTCCTCTGGATTTAGGCCATCAGTCTCCTGAGGGCCTGGAGTCATGGAATCAGGTTCAGAAAGGGCAGCACTCAGCTTGATGGACTGGTTGTCTCAGGTTAGCAGAGGAGAGCTCCAGGACATGGGGTTGTGTTACCAGTCCAGTTCTGAGCTGGTACTTAAATAGCTTGCTAAATCTTGCTAATCACACTTTGGCACACTCCACATATTCTCACTTTTATCTACAACGGTCATGTAGTGGGCCTATGCTTCCTTTCTTTTAATCTTTCTTCAGCCAGGCCTTTGCCTGCCTGGTTGTAACCTTTGTCTTAATCTCCCTCCAGCCAGGTCTTTGCCTGCCTGGTTACAAGGCTCCTTATATTCTTCATGGCACTGTAATTTTTTTTTGGAACGGAAGAAAGTTTTATTGTAAACAATCAAATTCAACAAACACACAAATATGCACTTTTGTCAGCTTTGGTCCTATTCAGACAAGGGGGTGAAGTTTTTGTATCATAGGAAGTATTGGTCACGTAACATGGGAAGGGAAGTGGTATAAAGGCTGGTAAATATTCAACCCAGTTCACTACAGGAGGACTATGTAGTCCTGACCAAATCCTTCATTGTGTACATACATACTACCAAGTTTAAAATAAACAAAAACACAGCTAACAAAGAAATAAGGTTGGGGGAAAAAAGGGGAATCTCAGTCACTGAAGGAATAAAAATAACAAAACAAAAACAAATATGGTCAGAAAATGCTAAACACCCATAGCTAAACAGAAAACCAAGGAAACTCACTTTTTGAAGAGCCAATCAGCTAGGAAATTCCAAGACTATGAGAAATGACTGATTCCAACTGCTCATTCACCAAATAACTCCTTCATAGTACAATGACAAAACTCAGCCCAGGTAGCACATTATATGGACTGGTATCCATCTTACCTCACAATGAGTCCTTGTGATGTCACAGGCAATGGGCCAATCACAGCTAAGGATAACCCACAGATTTCTGGTCTTCTTAATGGTTCCTTCTCTCTCTTTTTATTATGATGAGGACTTTAATAGACTTGTATAAACTCTCTAAGAATCCATATAGCCAATCGTTAGACCCCTTTGCACAGTTTCTCTGAACAATTTTTGGCCTTAAAAAAATTAAATTATTTCTACATACAAACCACAGTTTCTTCTCCCTCCCCTCCTCCTGCTCCTCCCATCTCCCCTTTGCCCCACCACCATCCACTCCTCAGAGAGGGTAAGACATCCCATGGGGAGTCAACAAAGCCTGGCACATCTGGTTGAGGCAGGACCAAACCCCTCCCCCCACATCAAGTTTGAGTAAGGCATCCTACCATAGGGAATCGCCTCCAAAATGTCAGGTCATGCACCAGGGACCTGCTCCCACTGGCAGGAGCCCCACTAACAGACCAAGCCACACACTCTCACCCAAATGCAGAGGGCCTAGTTACTGTGTTCCATGTATGCTCCCTAACTGTCTGTCTAGAGTCCCTGAGTTTTCAAGAGCTTGGGGAAACAGTGGTGATCATGATACCCCTTGCTCATATTGTCTCTCCTCCCTGTCTTCTTCTGGACTCCTGGAGCTAGGCCCAGAGTTTAGCTGTGGATATCTGCATCTGCTTTTATCAGTTACTGGATGAAGTTTCCATAATGACAATTAGAGTAGTCACTAATCTGATTACAGGAGAAGGCCAGTCAGGCACCCTATCCACTATTGCTAGGAGTCTTAGCTGGGTTCATCCTTGTGGATTCTTAGGAATTTCCCTTGTACAAGTTTTCTTCTTAACACCATAATGGCTCTCTCTATCAAGATATCTCTTTCATTGCTCTCCCTGTCCATTCCCTCCCCAAGTCAACCTTCCAGTTCCTTCATGTTCTCATCCCCCATTCCTTCCCCTCTATCCCTATCACCCTCAGTTAATCCAAGAGGTCTCATCTATATATCTTTCTAAGAAAATCCATGTGTCCCTCTTAAGGTACTCCTTGTTACCTAGCTTATCTGAGGCTGGTTATCTTTTGCATTACAGCCAATATCCATTTATTAGTAGTACACACTGTGTTTGTAATTCTGGGTCTCTGTTACCTCACTCAAGATGTGTTTTTCTAATTCTATCCATTCACCTGAGAATTTCATGATGTTATTTTCTGACCCACTATATTTTAGTTTATAGTTGATTGTTGCAATTGGCCTGGATAAATGAAGAATTTAGCAGTCCAGACCATAAGAGAATAGCAAAAATTGAGAAATCTGAAGCAAGACGTAGTTTCATGTACATAAGGAAGTAAAAGTAGACTCTTGTGACTGCACCTAAAAGTAAAGGAGAGGATCACTTAAAATGCACAGCATAAGACACAGAGTGCTATGTTGCTAAAAACCATGAATTAACACCGAGGTGTTGCAAGGTAAAAAAAAAATGAGAAAAAATTTATGGCCAAGCCAAACAACTAGTCTCCTTTGGTAGGAGAATGGAGTGACCCAGAATAAAAGCAGGAGAAACTCTTTATAGCAAGTGAGGAAGTGATTATAAAAGCAGAGTTTTTTAGTTAGTAATTTAGTTCCCTATCAGCCAGTTCTCATAATATACCATGGGACATTTTATGGTCAGCCAGTTCTCATGACATACCATGAAGCAATTTATGGCCTGTGAACCCCAAGATTATAGAGGATTAACGAGTCAAAAACTCAAGTTGACCATTAGGTGAGGACAAGATTAAAAAAAATCTGTAAAGAATCATACAGAAATGCATCAATGTCTAACATTGTTTAGCTAAAAATCAAACAAAAATTAAAAAACAACTGGAGTCAGCTGTCCCTGAACACACAATTGTTTGATATTTGATCTAAATTATCAAATGACTGAGCTTTAGGATCACACTATTGACAGGGCTTTAACAGTAGTGCTAGACAGGATCAGAAGGCATGTCGGCAGCACCCACACCCTATTCTAGAAAATTAACTAACTAGGATTTTTGGGAGTGTGTTGTAAAGGATATGTTTATTATGCACTTTTCTTGTTACTGGTTTAGAATTTTGTCAGTTGCCATGTAGGATGATTTCTTCTCAATTGTCTGTCTCTCTCATCTGGTTACCACTATTTCAAGGTCAACAAATGCTTTCTTTCTCCATTGCTGTCTTTCATAACAGTGCTAGCATTCACACAATGAAGAGGGGGAAATAATCATATACTACTTTTTCTAAATTCATATAAAGATTATAGTCACCTTCAGCACATTTCTAGGGCTGCCATCTATAGGAATTCTAGATTTAAGAATCTGTGGATATAGCAAGGTCTTAATTCCAACTGTAGCAGTAATGACCAAATGTTAGGTTTTGTGATATGGGGCAGAATATAAGATGTTACAAGATTAGGAAGTTCCTACAATTATTTCTTGCATACATATAACTCAGGATCTGAAGACTTCTTTAAGACCTTTTTAAACAGGACTGCTGCAGACAATGAAAGTCTCAGTTTTATTAATTTCACTAGTGTATAACTAGAGTACACTCTAAAGCAGTAAAACTTTACTATTTTTTCATCAAGGTTCTCCTCCATCAATATTGCCAACCTGATTTAAAGTAATTGTTTCAGTCTATGGTGGGAGAGCAAACACTGAAAGTACTAAGAGAGTTCTCATGCCTAAACAAATGTTTTAAATTCTGGAAGCAAAGGGAAATAGACCGGCTGATGTTAATCTTGTCTCACAAATTTGACTTAGGCTGACTCTGCTAATTTTTAATTCCAAAGTCAACAAATATAATTGGAATCATGGTTGTGGTTATTTTGAACATGTGTGACTTAGGGGAAACATCGATACTCAGCAAAATAAAAAATTATCTAAAACAAGCATGATTCTTGCATCTATAATTTAAAAAATGAACAATTTGAAAGTTTTCCATTTTCACTACATAGCAAAAGAGGATTTAGTCACAGATAAGAATAGATGATGTCATTAACACCCCCAAACACAAGAATCAAAAAACATTAATGGAAGGGGAAAGTTCCCAAGTCTTTTGATCAGAAAATTAATCACCTAAAATAAGAAATTAAGTTGATGATTCTTTGCATTATGAGCCAAATAGCCTTACCACGATCAAATTATTGGTCCAAAATAGAGCCTTCCTCTGCTCCCCAGGTCAATGAATGTGCAAAGAACTCATTTCTTATCATAGAAATAATTTTAAGATTCCCTCCACTTAAATGAACAGACATTTGTGACATTCCTGATGAACTTGCTAGGAATCGAATTACAAGTTTCAAGGTCAACAAGCCCACTGTTCTTTTGTTCTGTGCTTACGATTTTTTGCCAGTACTTGTGTGTACAAAATGGGCATGCTTAACACCACAGGAGATGAAAAGATGGACTCAGATACCCGTGGACCGGGCTTCCAAATAAATTGTTGTAAGCCAGCTACTGGGAGCTATGAACTGAAGTACCCTTCCATGTTAAAGAATTTGTCTGACTCACTGAGACTTCTCTCCTAACCCAGAGAATTCAGTCTTACAGACTGGAATCTCCAAAACTGGCATTTTATCATTATTATTGTTGTTTTTTTGTGTCAGTGTTTCTCTGTTTAGCTTTGCAGCCTCTCCTGGCATTCACTCTATAGACTAGATTGTCCAAGAAGTCATATAGATGGACTTCCTGCTGACTTCCACATTTTAAGACTAATGGTGTGTGTTACCCCCACACATCCTACTCACTTGTTTCTTTAACTTTTGGTGTTTTGAAATGCAAAGTAGTAAGATACACTTTAAGTTTTACTCTAAAACCATTTTATTTAATGAAAATGATAACGGATGAGAAGTTAGTTCTGTCAACTTTACAGTATCACAGGCCTTAAGCACACATCTGGAATCTCCTCATTCAGGATGCATGAAACCTATTACCACCACCTGTGGTACAGCCTGGGCTATATAGGAAAACACTACATAGTTACTTCATTTACCTCAAAAAATTGACCCAATTTAGTTGCAAAAAGAAAACAATGAGCCAGTTAGCAATCACACACACCTTTACTCCCAGTACTCAGGAGGCAGAGGCAGGAAGACCTCAGTCAGTTCAAGGGCAACCTGGACTACATAGTGCGCTCAACAACAGAGAAACCCTGTCTCCAAATACAAAAACAAAAATTATAAGAAAGAAAATGAAAGCATAGAGAAAAGAAAACTCCACATTGATTTTTTTTTCCATTTTTAATTCTTCTCTCATAGCAATCCTCATTGCAGCTTCATCTCCCTTGGCTCCTCCTTGTCCCTTGTCCCCACCTCACCTCTATTTCTGATCATCTGCTCCTCTATTTACCTGCAGAAAATAACTCGTCTCCCAGTAACAACAACCAAACTTGGCATTACACAATTCAGTGAGACTGGCCACAAGCAGTCTTATCAAGGAAGTGTGAGGCATCATACCATGAAGAAAGGGGTTCCCAAAAGCAAGCAAATGAGTCAGAGACAGCCCCACTTCCACAGGTAGAAATCCCACATCATACCAAGTTACACAACCCTAATACATATTCAGAGGACTTATTCAGTTCCTCTAAAATTTTTCATGTGCATTGTTGTTTTGTCTGTATTTGTTTCTGGATGAACATGCCAGATCCCTGGAACTAGAGTATTACTTAGCAGTGAGCAATGTGAGTGCTTGGGATTGAATTCAGGTCCATTAGAAGTGGATTCAGTGCTCCTAACTTCTAAGCCATCTCTCTATACACAGACATTTTCAATTTTATACAGTGTCACTGATTGTCAGTTCAGTCTCTGTGATCCCCTATAAGACCTGGTTATTTCATTCTGGGGGCCATGTTATCATGGTGTCTTATACCCCTCTGGCTGCTACAATCATTTGCCCCACTTCACCAGGATTTCTAGGTGGAATTTCTTTCACATTGTTGTCAAACTCTGTTACCTATTAGAATCCCAACAGTCAGGTGACAAAAGCAAGAAGTTCATGGAAAATTCATCCCAGTCCTTGGCAACATTGATTTAGTTCCAGTGTCAAAATAAAGGAATTCATGTCAGTGCTGTGTTGGCATGTGCCTACAGCCTCTACATTCTGGGAGGAGGAGACAGGAGTGCTAGGAGCATCTGCACAGCCCCTCTGTGTAAACGAGAAAATAAAACTTCATGTATAACACACTTCAGTTGGCAGGTGCACAAACTCTTGTTTTCTTCCTCGGCTGCTTCTTCTCTATGGATCTCTTCCTCTTGTTGCTGATTGCCTCCCAGGCATGATCAATTTTGGAGAAAATGGATGCTTGGTTTAGTGTATTTTTCAAGGGGTTGTGTTGAGGTGGAGAGGTCACAAGTGATGGTCTCTGACACATGGAGAAAAAGGATTCTGACTGTGGGACAATATTCGAATGGTTGAATACAGTGGGAGCACTGACATTGAATGGTCTATCTCAGAGAGAGTCTGAGCTGGGCTATGTTGAGGAGTACAGCTTTATTCTTGAATGGCACTGGCACTAGGAATATGCACTGGGTGATGTGCCAAGAGGGACTGACACTGTTGGGGAGGCAGAGCTCTCCTGAGATCACAGTGAGGATTCACATGTATTTCTCAGTCCCTTTTCTGATTCACTTTAGCACTTTAGCCTGCCTGTTATTGAACCAGATCTGGAGAATAATGAAAAAGGACCGGAAGAGGACAGGTGCCCCATTTGGGTTCCAAATCTGAAGATGCAGGAAGAAGTGCCAGGACCTTGCTCTTAACTCACCACCTATCACAGATTTCTAAGATGAAAGGATGCAAGTAGGAGGGAGGCAGGATGAGCTGGACCTGAAACCAAGTGAATGTGGGAGGTTCCAATACAAGAAGGATGCTTGATTGGAAGCCGTTATTTAGAGGCTATGAAGACATGTTGGGGCACAATTATCCCTCTGTGTGGCACCACCATTCTGAATTAGGGAGTTATGAGGATGAGAATCCATCCTTAGACAAACGTTTATCTCTATCCCATGATATATTACTGGGATATGTAGCCTCAACACTTGAGGCTATTATTACATTATTCTTACATTATTACATTATTCTTAGGTACAGTACCCCGAGGTCTCATCTCCTCAAGTGTTGAGGCTAACAATTAATGCAAGGGTCACAGAAGAGTGCAGATGACTGCTGGAGGAGAGGCTATCTGATAAGAGGAAAGGAGACTGTATAGAAGCCATACCATGATACACTGCTCCTACAATTGAACGCATTGAGCCAGTGCCATGCACTCCTCATTCTTCAGGAACATGCACTTGTCAAATTGTTCTCAAAGGACCAGTTTTTGTTCCTGGGTGAACAAGCCACACTTCTGCTGCCTCATTGGACTATTTAGAGAAACTTGTGTTTGAGGATTGAGAAGTCAGGAGACATTGTTGACATAGTAGACCCGAGGTCCTTGCAGAACCTTGGGTGACTGGGCTCACTGCAGAAGGAGGGGATTTGTTACTTGGTTGTAAAATGGGGCCTTCTGTCATTTTTAGACCAGGTGAAGTAGGAAGCCCTGAGAATATGAGATCCTGAGATCACATGGGAATTTGGATCCATTGTGGGTTCTTTTTAGACTGGAGAAGCTGGGAGCAAAAACAGAAATAGATCAGAGAAGCCCCACAATCTCTAGCTCCTCCATGCATAGCATCCCACCATCTATTACAGGCTTGGTAAACAAATCCTGCCCAGGTGTTTTCCATGGTGGGGAACACTGCACAAAAGCATTATTCTTAGGTACAGTACCCTGAGGTCTCATCAGTGCTATTTTCATTGTCCCTCAGTTTGTCCTCATCTGTTCCTCAGTGTTCACTTCTACAAGTTAGACCTGCAAATACCTCCTGATTTTTTGAATGACTTTCTACCCATCAGCTGAAAATAGGGTGAATTTCAAACTCCAAACATGCATAAACCTCCAGAGAGTTACCAAGCCTATTACTCTTTTAGCTTCCTCTTGCCCATATTAAGAAACCCCCCACAACCTACCTATCATACAAAATTACTTGAAGCCTCAACTCACCAGGAAATCAGTAGGTTGTTTCACCTTGCTTAGATCCCTCTTTGTTTGACCACAGCAACAGGGACCAGTGCTTAAATATCTTTTAGAAACCCCAAATCTCCAGCCACTCTTTAGCACTTTCCTACCACATGATCTTCAAATCCATTACATACACCCAGCCTTTGTTGCCACTCAGAGCTAAGTCACACCCATGGGAGTCCTTACTGATTCAATCATAACTATTTTCTCTGGTTAATGCCAAAATGCAGGATTTTGGCATTAACCTGTGCTAAACTGGAATTCATTATGTTGACCAGGCATTCCTTAATCTCAAAGAGAACCAAGCCATACTCTCCTGAGTAGTAACAGTAAAGGTGTGGCTAGCATGGACCCACAATGTTTAATAACTGTTTCCAAATGAATATGAAATGAGAGGATTGGGTGTAAAATTGAACCTGAGAGTATGGGTCTGGCCCACTTAGTGCAAAACTTTAGAGGGAATTGGATCTTGAAACGTTGTCCAGTGGTGTAGCATCATAATAGAATGTAAATTCATTAAATGGTTATAGAAGTTAGGACCATTTATTGTATCCACACTCCATGTTGGATCAACAGGCCTGTTTGGTCTTGGATGTGGAGAAAGAGTGATCAGAAGGGGAAAGCCAGCCTACACTAAATATTTAGTAGCTCCAAATCTTGCCTAGCCTAGAGGAGATACTGTCTTAAAAGGAAAAAATACCATCCAGTAATAATAGATAAAATTGCTCCATGAGACTCTAGTTGTTCAAAGCAGAATATTCACACACTATTAATATCAAAGGGCAAATACGAACCAGGCAAGGGGCACAGACCTGCAATCTCAGCTACTTGGATATTGTACTAAGAAATGTATAAAATCAAGGACATTATAAGTTACAGAGCAACTTTGAGATGCACCAGGGATACATGACCAGAACTTTTCAAATGTTAGACTTAATGATCTTTTATTTAGTTTTCTCAAATATTTATTTAGGCAAAGTTCAAATTCCATATATCACAGCCTTTTGTACACAGTAGTTTAAAGAGACTTGGCGTCTGATAAAACCATCTGTGGCCAGTCTTCTCCAGACAAAGACTAGAGAGATAGAGAACTAGTAAGGACAGCAGAAGACACAGGAAGTGGGAGCATTGTGACATTAGGGAAGGCAGATGCTCTCATCCTGGATCTGGGCCTCAGCCTCTACCTGCTTCCATTGCTAACTAATGAGGGAACAGGTAAGCAGGCAGAAGGGTAGGGGTGACAGCTGCAGCAGCCACACAAGGCCATCTGAGCATCCAGGGACACCCCATTACACCTTAGAGATATAGTTCTTCACAGGTTGTTGACAGATGAGATCTCCCTCAGAAAAGGAGTAGCCCAGGAATAAGAGACATTTGCCAAAAAGGCCCTTTGGTCTTAGTGAAGTGTTAGGAATATTGGCTTTCAGCAGTAGCCAGCCCTGGGGAAAAACTTTCAGCCTGACTTTTCAAGGAAGGGGTCATCCTTGAGTAATCCAAAACAGCTTCAGGTCAAACTATGTGAACAGGAGCAACTACATTGATAAAGAACAGACCTTTGCCACAGATGAGTCTCAGAGGCCCTTGAACCCGAGTAGGCCTTGGCCCACAAGGGGAGAGAGGTCAGGCCTGGGGATGCTAGGACACTTCCCTTGGGCTGTCAATGTTCTCCTGGGGAGGGATGGTGGCAATGCCTAAAGAGTCTGCACATCAAGGTCTGGGACATTGCAGCAGCTGCTAAGATGGCACAACCAGGTAGCTGCCTTAACATTGACCTAGAGGCAGTCAGTCAGCTCCCAAAGGGTATCAGACCTGAAGTGGACCTTAGAAAAAAAATAGTAGGATGACCTGGGTGTTGGTGGCATATGCCTGTAATCCCACCACTCGGGAGACAGAGGCAGACAGATCTCTCTGAGTTCCAGGCCAGCCTGGTGTACAGAGTGAATTCCATAATTCCTGGAAAGGCTCCAAAACAATACAGAGAAACCCTGTGGGGAAAAAAAAAGAGTAGGACAAAGGACCACCCTCAGAGGAAAGCAAACACTTCACCCATATAAGGTGAGACTGGGTCCTCCTGCAGAGTCAGTGTTGCTGGACAAGGGCTTTGGGAGTCAGAAGCCATGCCATTGCGGGGGGCCAAAGTGCATGGGCACGATGTGAGCCACTGCCACATACACGTGGCCAAAGTCGCAGTTCACAGGCAGGTTGGGCAGAGGTGGTATATAGGGTGCTGGCACGGGACCTAGTTTGATGGGGAAGTAGTTGAACCCAGGCCACATAGGTGGCAGGGGCAAAGGTGGGTGCACAATGGCAATGGGTGGCATCTGTGGGTGCAGGTTCTGTGGGACACGCCATGGCAGGTCACCCACGTGATGTTTTTTCTTGGCTGGCTTCTCCTTTGGGGCGCCGATGCGTTTAAAGGTGTTCTCTCCATTCCTCCTTCTCTGTTCCTCTTCAGCCTCCTTTTGGATTTCCTCAATCAGCTTTTCATCATCATCAGTGGGGTCGTTCCAGAGGGAGCACCTGGAACATTCCTGGCAAGAGGCTCCTGGAAAGCGAGGATGCTGGCAGAAGTGGTCATAGCCGTTTATAGAAACTCGACAGACATAGCACATCTGGGCACCACAGCGGCAAGACATGCGGTTACAGCCTTCGGATTTGATGAGGCCGGTGGTCCCACACTGGTGGCATTTTCTAATGCGAGCAGCAGTCATTTTTTTCTTCAATAAATGTCCGGTACTTGACGTCATCCTTTTTGGCCAGCTATTCACAAGTGAGGCCAGTATGCTCTTTCCAGAGGACCCGACACTTCCTCCAGGTCTCCTTCTGTCAGCCAGGATTAGGGCAGCTGAACCTCTTCACATCCCTGTCCAACAGAGCAGGGAAGCTACAGGAGGGGCACCTGACGAGCTCATCACCACAGGCTGCAGTGACTTCTTCTTCAGCTTTCCGTTCATCGTATTTGCACAGAATGGTCTGGGGGAGCACCTTCTCCAGTTCACTGGTTGGGAAGGAACATGTGCAGCTGCCCTCCATGCAGCTGAGTTCTCCTTTCCAGACCTGAACACTGCCTCTTGGGCATATCTGATGAGACATTCTTTGCAGAACAAGTGAGCATCAGAACACTGTGTCATCTCCTCAAATGCAAACTCCCCAAAGCAGCATCCACACTCCATCAGCTCTCCATCCTTTTGTCACTCTTCTGCTTTCATCTGCATTGCTTCTTGTCCCCACCTGTTTTCCAATTTGGCCTCCTGGGATGCTGACTGTTCAACACTAGAATTTCTAGGCCTTTCTTCTCCTAGTCTGTTCAGACCATGCCACTGGGCAGCTGGTTTGAAGATAGTGGGCCCGGATGTCTGAGGTTCATGGTTTTCATGACATCATCCAAGTTGTCATCTGCATGATGTTCAGTATCTGTGGCAACCACTGGAATCCCTTCTTCCTCAATGGACTCAGATATGGTGACAGGCATTCTTTCCTCTCCCTGGTGGCACTGAAATTTGTTCAACTGAATGACTTCATCCTTGTTGTTTTCCTCTGCCATTTTCAAATTCCTGTGTAGATATTGGTGTTTTTAGTACCCAAGCATATACATAAAGTTCAGGCTGAAAGGGCTGATCCACACTTGAGCTCTTCACCAAGCCTCAAAATCCTCCCTCTCCTCAGCTTGGCTGGAGAATGAATGCCTCCTACTGAATCAGACTAAATAGTCTTAATCAATAAATACCAGCACTTGCGTACTTCTCTTTCCTTCCTCAGTTCAGTATGGACAGAATCCTGTCTCCACCCACCTTATCACTAAACCTGAGCCAAACTGGTATTGAAGTTCTACTCCAAGGACATGACCTCATATTTATATCTACCAAGGACCCACACCTGTTATCCCCAACATTAAGCAGACCCCCACCGTGTAGCCTCCCTCAGTCAGCAGGCCCACCCTTAGGAACCCTGGCCCAGACAGGATGTCTTTCTCTATTGAGAATATATATTCAGTGATGATTTGGTTTGAGAATAGAAAACTAACAGAGGCTTGAAGGTATCCTCTTTGGTCCCCTTACCACATGGAACTTCTGGACAAAACATATTTGTCTTTCACTAGTCACTGACCATCTCAAAAATCGTGTCTACTCAGCTAGTTGACCAGTAAGCTTCCTCTTTTCCTTTCTGTTACTTAAAGCTGTAATTAATTTTCTTATTTTAAATAGAGACAGAGTCTCTCAATACGGCCCTGTGTGGATCTAATTAGAGAAATGAGGCACACTTACAACTCACTGAGTTTCCCATATCATCTGTCTCCTCTGTTATGGGAGGGAAAATGTGGTACACATAGGCAACAAGGTTATCCCTTTTTAATGGGGATGAGCCTTCTCTGTCTTAGACAATCCTGGGAGACATTCTTGTCTTACATGTTACCAAAACTCTGCCCTCTCTATCTGGGCCATCTGGAGCCTCACTCAGGTACCCAAGTTTATGGGAAATACCACTGGGAATTCCTCCAACAATAAAGTGCTCAGTAGTAAAGGGCAATAGATAAAAGAAGATCAAGAGTCCCTAGATTCAAAAGTCAAGACTGCCATCAATTTCTCCAGGATTCATATACAATGGTGGGCTCAGAACTCTCAGTTTGTAGACAAGCGTGCACAATCACATATTAGCTGGGCACATACCTTGGGGACTCACTAGCACTCTTCTCAGCTCTTCCAAAACCCTGCAATTCTCTGCAAGGGACAAACTTGCAAACAGCTCCTGATGTTAGACCTGACACAATTCCTATCTGGGAGGCATATAGTAGACCTCCTCCTCCAAACACACACACACACACACACACACACACACACACACACACACACACACCAATTCCAGAATGCTGGCCAAGGCTCTTCCTCTCAATGGCCCTCTCTTCCACCAACGTCCCCTGCTCTTACACCCACAACATACACACTTCCCTCAGGGCACCAACTCATATGAAAATCACTAGGTTGTTGCACTTTTCCTGGACACATTGTTTATTGGATTCTACTCTAAGATCATGGGTTGAAATGGCTCCACCAAACAGGAGACTTAAAGCTCCTCCCATTCTCTGTCTGCTTCCATCCAAAGATGCTCAAATCCTTTATCTTGACACACCTTTGGAGCCACTCAATCTCTGCTGTACACTATAGAGACCTAATCTCATTGAAGTAATTTTCCTTTTTGAGGGGTTTCAACATAAGGTTTTTCTGTATAGCTTTGATGATTGTCATGGCACACATTCTGCAGATCAGGCAGACATCCATCTCAGAGATGTTCAAATGCTGTGATTAAAGGCAGGCAGCACCACTACCCAGCTGCTTTAATTATTCTTGTGTATGTTGACCAGGCCGGCCCTACAAATCACAGACATTATTTGCCTCAATTTCTTGAGAGCTGGCATTAAGAGTGGCTCATCAGTTACTTCAAGAAGTAATCATGATTCACATAACAATTTCTGATTGACAGGTTTATGTGAAAATGAATACCAAGAGAAAATTGGCCTCAACCTCTTCAGTATCCCTCCCTGAGTACATTGGGGCTCTACCTGTCAATGCCCATATCAAAAAATGGACTTCTACTTAACCTCCTTCTTGGGATCTTATTTAGCTGTTGCCTTGGCTAGGAAACCCTTCTTATTGATCAAAGGCTGCTAAGATTCTTCCCTTATTGTTTGCAACAATTTCCAACTTCCCTCTCCCTACTTGTGCTGCCCAGAAACTCTACCAGATCCCTTGGTTTCTGTAGACCCTGTCTTCTCAACATAGATTTCCCCAGGTTCCCTGATGGTGTCTGGGGTTCTGTTCATAGATTTTCCCAAGGTATTTTTGTATTCTAAAGAGAATACTGGCATCCCATTTTGAGGGACTGAAGTGTACTTAATTAGTGCTAAGAAGCCTTCAGTTTGTTTCCAAGGGTTCCAGCTACTCCCGGTGATGGAATACAGTGGTGAAAATGACATCTTACTTATTCGGGAAACCATGTCAAGGACGACCTCAGTATAGTGAAATCCTGGAAATGTTGCTCGCCATCTACAAAGGCTGAACATGTTCAAATTTAAAAAAGCTGGGTGACTTCAGCCTCATTGACAGAGAACTTGTCCATCTTTATTTCCTAACACAGGTAGATAAAGGGAAAAATGAAAATGTATTTAAAATATATTATTGCATGTGTTTCTGTGTATGCATTGGGTCCATATCCTGCCAGAGAACATTTGTGGATGTAGGAAAACAAAAAGTATGTTTTCCCCTTCCATCATGTGCACCATGGAATTCAAACTCAGGTACTCAAGCTAGGTGACATGGACTTTGGCTGTACCATTTCAAAAGTTTCATAGCTCTTGATTGAAAGGGTTATGTCTCCAGGAAAATCAAAGACTGTCAAAAGGTTTCCATAGCACTGGCTGGTTTCAAACTCATTGAATGACTAAGAATGACCATGAACTTCTGGTCCCAAACCTCATTCACTCTAAGATTATGGACACAGATCTCTTGAGGGTTCCATTTCCACTCCCTTTATATGCTACTGAGAACCACATGAAGACATTCTGTCTTTACTGAATATTTATTCTGAGTACTTTCTGGGCATTTTCTGCTATTTATTTAACAACTTTAGGGACACTAGTCCTACATTGGCTCTTCCTATAACCATGAGATGGGAGACCAATTCTGTTCTAGAAGATGTGACCAATGGTCATAGTCTATTGATAACTTTTTGGATTTTCCCCCTTTTTAAAATCTTTCACATCCTAAACTGAACTTGAGTTTGCTCTATAGCCCCTAATGACTGAATTTTCTTCAAAAGTAATGTAAGAACAACTATAGCAACAGGGGTTCGTGACACACACCTTTAATCCCATTACTTGGGAAGCATAGACAGGACCATCTCTGATTGTTTTCTCAAATGAAATGTAAGAACAGGGCATGGCTGTGGCATTGGTGGTGCATGCCTTTAATCCCAGCACTCCTGGCAGAGGCAGGTGGATCTCTGTGAGTTTGAGGCCAGCCTGGTCTCCAGAGTGAGTGCCAGGATAGGCTCCAAAGCTACATAGAGAAACCCTGTCTTAAGAT
>NW_023277294.1:0-15974 GCF_003668045.3 Cricetulus griseus | reverse complement strand
GCTGTTTGAATGTGATCTGTGTTTGGTTGCAGGACTTCCCAGCTTTGAAGCAAAGGGTTGGCTGTGCTGAACATTGAGCATGTAATTGAATGTGCATACACAGCAACCTGTGCCATGGAAGAGGAACAGGATGTGCTCTGCCAGATTGGAGGATTTTACTAAATTACTAATTTCCCACATCAGGACCATAACTGACTATAGTGTGGAAACATGCAAAGCTGGGAGTGCCTGTGTGATCGGAGTCATTTGCTCATCTGCTCATTCAGTAGGGTGACTGCTAAAATCCTGAAGCCCAGCATGGTAGTCTTAACTAAGGATGAACTTTTGGAAGGCTAATCCATCAGGAGAACCAGTAGAGGGTAGCTTACAGGTTCCTTCCAGGATTCTCCTCTTGTTCTGCTGTGGAGAGCTGTAAGGAAGACCACAAGCCATGACATGGTGAGTATGTGGGCCTGTGTCCCCAGATCAGGAAGAGCAGATTGGCTGAGCTATAGAATCTGAACTGCTTGGGTTGGGAAGGACCATGAGCCAAATTGAAGTTCTGCTGGTCCCTGTGTTGAGCTGGGCAGTGGCCCTTGGCATGGGGGACCCCTGGGAGTCTGCTTTTCTTCTCTTATCTAGGGTTGATCAGCAGTACACCTGGGGAGCTACTGGCTGCCTCAGAGCTAGGTGCTATTTCCTATTTTCCCTCCTCCCCAAAGGCCTGTTTACAAATATGCAGATTATCTGCATATTGCCAGGGGCTTAAGAGCTTGGAATTTGATCTGAGTTACTTCCTAGGGAACTGCTGATGCTATAGAAATCAACAACACTCTAAATAAAATTGGCATTTTTCTTTCAAGAGTGACCAGTTGTTTTGTCTTTATTAATCTGCATCCCTTGCTGGAACCTGTAAGAAGTAGTAGCACTGGATGCTACATAGTGGAGGTCCTCACCAAGATGAAAAAAGAAGGGAATACACACTGACAGATCACTAGTGGATTTGCTGGCCAGCATCAAGGTCAAGGTAGGAGTGCATGCATTGTCATGGTTGCCTCAACTCCTGAGAGAGTTAGGCTTGAAAGGTACTGTAATGTGCCACAGCTCTGAATGGAGCTGGATTGGAAAGAGAGAAGCTCTGTGTCAAAAAGAAATTAAAAAATTAAAATATAGAAAAATAGAAAAAGAAAATATATATAAAAATAGAAAAATGAGAAAAATAGAGCAATAGTAAATACAAATGTCATGCATGGGTTTATTGGGATTTGTTTAGATATCAGACCAACAGAATCTTCAGTTAAAAATATATTATTCCTTCAGAGAGAGCAAGAAATGGGGAGGAGGAAATACACTGATCCTTCTAGAGATTGCTTTGGACATGGTCAGGAAGGGCACTGAGTCAGAGAGAGTACCTACAGATGAGAAAATAGAGAACTGGGTTTGTTCCCAGATGCAGGAGAGGGAAGCAGCCACAGATGACCTACAGCAGGTCAGAGGGGAGAAGGCTAGGGTAAAGGTCAATGTCAGAACTTAGATAACTTGCAGTCTTGGGAGATGTAGCTGTGGCTGACACCAATCACATGTATAAAAATGCTATTGATACATCCAGCTAGAAACTGTGCTTAAGGTCTTATGGAGAAAGAAAGGCAACATAGATAAATTTGATTCTGTTCAAATTATGGATCCTCATAATTAAAGAATTGGCTGTAACTGCTGTGTTACCAGAGATTTCACTTAGGGATTTTTCATTTCAACAAACTGATCATAACCTAGGCAAAATGAGAAATGTGAGATGTATGCAAGTTGTGAATGTTTGGTGTGGCCACACTTGAATGTTTGATACATGTATGATTGTGAATGCATGAAGGCTGAACAAAGGAACTGCTTAAATTGCCTTGGTTATGGCTTGTCTCAGACATAGTAAAATAGCTACCAAAATTGCTTTAATTATAGTCTATAAGAACATCCAATTGGTCAGATAATGTCTTAACAGAAGAGGTTGATTTGAATCCTCAAGATTCAGTAGTTGGAAAAATAAAAGAAGCCCATAGCATTGATTGAGGGGCAGGGAAATCTATGGATGATTATATGGAATTTGGCAAAGGAGAAGATACAGAAATCCTCCTAAATTTTTATGGTTGTAAAGAAAAATCTAGAAAGTAAATGTTGATGCATGATTTGATAAAGGTTTTTGAGAAAAATCGAACCAGGAGACAGCTACCTTTTAAAAACTTTAATTGATTTCAAAGAAAATTGATAATCAGTTTCCAACTATTGGGCTGTTGCAATTTATGCTAATGCATCCTTTCAGATTCCCAAAATAGTAAGGAGCAGTCCCATGAAAATATTATGTCAATTTTTACTATTGGTTCTTCTGATGGAAGAGCAGATTATGTTAATACTAGTAAAAATATGAAGGAGAGAAGGCCCCAACCACAGCTCAGAGAATGAAGTTATGTGCTGTTGCAATGGTCTCTCAGCATCTAATAATATAATTCATTTAATCTATGGACTAAGAATCAGTATGTTTTTATGTCTCTTTAAATTGTTTAGACAATTCTATACATAGAGGATCAGGTTAAAAATGTTATTTGGACAAATTCAATATGCTGTTCTCCTAAAAAATTGCTATGTTTTATGGGTCACATTGGGAGCTGTTCAGGTCTTTCCCCTGCCTACTGGCTAAAGGGATGGAGTTAACAGATTGATTAATGAAAATGGTAGATTTTTCTCAGCCTCATAATTTTTGTCCTTTAATAACTAAAGTCTAAATATACAATTTGGTTTTGCTAGAGATTCTGCTCCTCAAAATTGCCAAACAATGAGGTATACCCAAAATATTTATCTGTAAGTAATTTAGGTATGAACCCAGATGTCCTAGAAACATGGGGACAAGCCTCCTGTGTAGGGTATGCTTAAAGAGCAAGGCAGGAAAAGAGATTGGGAAGAATTTACAGGGTGACCCCTTGCCTGTGTCAGACAGAACTCAAGTACAGAGGGCTCCTGGAGACAGGAGAGGATTGGGACTTTTTCTTTTCTTTTCTTTTCTTTTTTTTTGGTTTTTTTCGAGACAGGGTTTCTCTGTGTAGCTTTGGAGCCTATCCTGGCACTCGCTCTGGAGACCAGGCTGGCCTCGAACTCACAGAGATCCACCTCCCTCTGCCTCCTGAGTGCTGTGATAGATTTAAGGATGGTATTTTCAATATTCCTCTGGACCTTGCTGATTGTCAGCATTTTGCTTTCAGGGTCTCATCTCTAAATTTAAGACAGCCTTATAAGAGGTATCTATGGGTAGATTTGCCTCTAACAAGGATAATAGCCCTACCATGTGTCAAGTTTCAATCTGTTTTGTCTGGATTTTGTAATTACCCCAAAAATGGCCTTCCTCACAACCCCCAAGGGCAGGCTATGGTGGAACTTGTCCATCACACTTTAAAAGCTTATTTGGTTATACAAGGGGGACCTTGAGGGTGCCCTTGGCTCCCCTCACCCTACTTATTTATATTTAAAAATTTTTAATAGTGCATAATTCTAACAACTCTGCAACAAGTCCTTGGCTGTCCTCTGTGCAGAAAAAGCCACTGGTTAAATGAATAGACCTTCCCTGGAGTCTTTGGAGAGGGCCAGATCTGATTTTGGTGTGGGCTGGTGGGTCTATTTGCATTTTTCCACAGAATGGTGAATCTCCAGTCTGGGTCCCAGAGTGTTGTGTATTCCTGGTTCCTGCTGATTTGTTCAGCCTTCTAATAAGCCATTGGATGCTAATGAGAAATCTGTTAGGCTTGGTGCTGATGGATTCTTAGAAACAGTCGTGACCGCTCATGGTCAGCTCCAACCTTAACCTGGGAAGGCAGCTGGCAACAAGGATTTAAAGGAACAAATATCCTAACAGTTGGCCATGTCTGCTTAGTAAAGCTGGAAGCCAAGTCAACCTTTTCCCACATGTTCCTCTGCTGGTCTTATGCCTGCTTAAAATACAGTCTTTTTGGCTGCCAAAGGGGTTAATTTAACTCACAAGGTGTGCTTCTACACTCTTTGATATGCTAAGTAACGCTCCTTCTGGATAAATATTTAAGTGTTTCCTCCAAACTTGCCACTTGGTGAAGCTACAGGGATGATAGGATTGCAGCCTCAGTTTTCGTGGTACAAGTCATAACAATGGGACTCCCTGGAGAAGACCAACTTTTCCTTTCTGACATGGGAGAGATCTTGACCTTGTGACTTTTGAAGTGGCTGCAATTGCAGCCACCAGGGAGTTTCTGGCTTAGCTGCCTCTCAGGCACTTAACACAGCAAGCATATTGCATAGTTCTCAGGGGAGGTTTCGTCTGCCTTAAGATCCGAAGAATCATATTTATTCTCTAGTCTGTAAGGGCACTTTAAATTTTAATCGGGTAATTTTTCTCAATTTCTCAATTAGCTACTCAAAATTATTTAGACTTGTGAGATCAGGATGCCTCCTCTTTAGGGAGACTTCTGTCTTTTGGAACTCATACTAAAGGTCACTTTAGGTATGAAAAGAGATCGCTAGATCACACGATTAAAATCTGGACAGCTTCCTTTTAGCCCTAGTCTGCCTGTGCACAAAAAAAACAGCAAGTCAAGAGCCATTTGTGGAGAAAGCAAATCAGGCTTTCCATGACAGCAAACTACCCCTCAGTGCATGTCTAGCTAAGTTGCAGGACAATTGAGTTATCAATGATGGGTTATTTTCAAGGAATATCTGTTTACCTAAGACAGAAGATCTGCACGGGCCAGGCAGGCTTTTCTATGATGGGCAGGATAGATGTTGAAGTCCTGGAAATACTAAGATACTAATTTCTATTTTTATATGTTTAAGGTGTGACCAGTAGGGTACCTCTGGGAGTGTGCTTTTCTTCTCATATGTAGGGTTGATCTGCATTACCCTGGGGGAGCTACTGGCTGCCTCAGAGCTAGGTGCTATTTCCTATTTTCCCTCCTGACAACAAGACCTGTGTACAAATATGCAGATTATCTACATATTGCCAGAGGCTTAAGAACTTGGACTTTGATCTGAGTTACTTCGTAGGGTCCTGCTGATGGTATAGATGTAACCACTCTCAAAATAAAATTGTCATTCTTATTTCAACAGTGACTGGCTCTTTTGTCTTTATTAATCCACAGATCCCTCCCTCCAACCTGAAAGAAGTAGTAGTGCTGGACTCTACACCTTGGGCTCTGAGCTTTGTTGAGTGTGGATTCCCTGGGGAAGGAGAGGCTCTGCCTTCCTGGCAAGGGAGACTATGAGCTGGTAATATCACTGCCCAGTGATACAGGCTTTGCTTTTGTTGAGCAGTGGGAAGACAGATTGGAAAACTGAAGGTCTGGATTCTAGAAGTTCTGGATGTTACATTCCACTTTCAGGTATGTCTTACGAATGTTACAGATAGTTTAGAAACTGTTAGAAAGGAGGGCATGGGAATCATCCTTCAGCAATACATGATTAGAGTGTTTTCAACACTGACAGCTACTGACAGCCACCATCATGTGATTCAGGTGAAGTTCAGTTCCAGGGCACAAAAGGAGTTTCTGCAATGTAGAGGTATTTCAGGTTACCATAGTATTTTGCAGGTGATTAGGGAAGATGCCACATCTTGTGACATCATCCATTCAACAGGAAGCAGGCATTAAATTATTCTATACATTGTGTTTTGATTGGGCATCACTGTGGCTGGATTTGCCTGAAACCACAAAGGGTAACGAGGAGTTGTAGAGTCATAGAAGGCTCTGTAGGAGATGGCTTACATTTTCTGGGAGGGCCCCAGAGCATGGGGCCTCTCTGGAAGATATATTAGTTGCTGAAGGGTAAGAAAATTAACAGTTTAGGGGTCACTTTTTTGTTGGAATTGTGAAATCTGTCTTTATTTAATTTCTGTACACATCAAAACATAGGTACCTGTGTTTGGCTGTGATTGCTTTGGTCTTTTGGATAAAAGTTCATTTTCCTGTTTTTGTTCTTGGATTTTTCTCTCCATTCTCTATTCTGTTCCAAATATTGTAGACATTCTTTATTATTGTTGCTTCCCTGGTAAATGTAGAAGTCATATTTATCAAGGTGTGTACTGTATTTTCTTTCTTTATTTTGGTTTTTCCAGACAGAGTTTCTCTGTGGCTTTGAAGGCTGTCCTGGAACTACCTCTTGTAGACCAGGCTGGTCTCCTACTCACAGGGATCCACCTGCCTGTGCCTCCCAAGTGCTGGGATTAAAGGCATGACCCACCACAACCTGAATTTTTTCTTTTTTTTTATATAATTGCATTGTGCATTCTGAAATGTTTTCACTTTGTATGTAGTCTTGGAATCATCTTTTCTCTTAGAAATAGTTGGAAATTGTATTTGGATTGTATTCAGTTTATGTTGCAAATTAACTGTAAACAACATCTCAATTTTGATGCAACATATTCCTTAGGATCATTTATATACTTTATTTATTGATGTATTGTTGTTAATCAGTGAAAGACTTTTAAATTAGTAGATAAAAGGTGTTACTGGGCTTTGCAGGTGATTCATCACATATTCTTCTTGGACGACCTGAGTTTAGATCCCAACACCCCTATCAGGAGGTTCATATCTACCTGCTACTCCTGGTTCAGGGCATCTGAGAGGCTCTTTTCTGTTGTGTCACCTGTACACACAGAAAAAATCTCTTGAACATGCTAACAAACACATACAAAACATGAATAACTTTGCTTACTTTTTTTTTGCTTATAAAGCAACTAGAACAAAACAAGTTGTTTTAGGTGTATAATAGAAATCAAACACTGTTTCTTTAAAAATCTGTTCTCTGGCATTTGCTTTAGAAAAGGTCTCCTTTCCTCATCTTGATGCACTTAAGACAATCATCAGTCATAGGAAATTGATCCTAACTTTTGTGAGCAAGAAGGTAGACATGCATAACTAGTATAACATTTTAGTATATGTGGGTGTTGTATATGTGGTACCTATCAAGATAGTTGTCCATTTCTTTTATATTTTCCAATTTTGTGGAGTACAGGTTTTTGAAGTATGGCCTAAATATTACCTGGATTTCCCCAGTATCTGTTGCTACATACCCACCCCCACCCCCGTTTATTTCTAATTTTGTTAATTTGTATATTTTCTCCCCGCCTTTTAGTTGGTTTGGATATCTTGTTAGTTTCACTGATTCTTGGTATTGTTCTTTGTTTCCTATTAGTGATTTCAGTCAGGAGTTTGATTATTTCCTGCTGTCTAATACTCATGGATGAGTTTGTTTCTTTCTTTTTTTTTAATGATAGAGATTTTAGGTGTCCTGTTAAGTCACTAGTGTGAGATTTCTACAAATTCTTCATAACTACTTAGTGGTTTGAACTTTCTTAGCACTGCTTTCACAGTGTCACTTAAGTTTGGATATGCTATGCATTCATTGTCATTGAATTTTAGGAAGTCTTTCATTTTTATCTTTCTTTCTTCTTCGACCCAGTGATAATTCAGTTGAGAGTTGTTCATTTTCCAAAAGTTTGTAAGCTTTCTGTTGTTTGTGTTATGATCTGTTAAGATTAATGAGGTTATTCCAAATTTTGTATCTGTTGGGAATTGCTTTCTGTCCAAGTATTTGGACATTTTTAGAAAAGATTCCATGATGTGCTGAGAAGAAGGTATATTCTTTCTTTTTTTTGGTGAACTTGTCTGTAGATATCCATTATATTTGTTTGAGTCATAACACTTATTATTTCCCTTATTTCTCTTTTAGTTTCTGTCTAGCAGAGCTGTCCACTAGTGAGAGTGAGGTGTTGAAGTTTCCCACTTCTAACATGTGGGGTTTGATATGTGATTTAACCTTTAGTAATGTTTCTTTTGCAAATGTGTGTGCCCTTGTATTTGGTATAAATGTGAAGAATTGAGAATTCATTATGATGGACTTTTCCTTTGAATATGAAATGTCCTCCATCTTTGTAATTAGTTTGAGGTATATTGTGTTAGATATTCGGGTAGCTACACTGGCTGGCTTCTCAGCTGCATTTGATGGGAAATACTTTTTCTGACTCTTTATTTTGAAGGAATGTCTGTCTTTCAAGTTCATGTGTGTTTCCTATATACTGCAGAAGAATGGACCCTGTTTTCATATTCATTCGGTTTGTCTGTGTCTTTTTATTGGTGAATATATACTAAAAGATATTAATCCCAGGTGATTGTTAATTCTTGGGGTTTTTTGTTGTTGTTGCTCTTGTGGTGATGTGATGTGTGTGTGTGTGTGTGTGTGTGTGTGTGTGTGTGTGTGTGTGTGTGTTTCCTTTTTGTGTTTTGGTGTTGTGAGATTATCTATTGCCTGCATTTTTGTGAGTACAGCTAAATTCCTTTGGTTGGAATTCTCCTTCTAGTACTTTCTGTAGGGTTGGGTTGTATGTATTGTTTAAATCTGGTTTTGTCATGAAATATCTTGTTTTTTCTTTCTATGGTCATCTAAATTTTTGCTGTGTGTAGCAGAAGAGATCTTCTGGGTAAACTGGTGACAGTGGGGTTGGGGGTAAGATGGAAAACTGTGCCATCTGGTTGGCTGGCTTGGGAGTGGAAGGAAGGGCAGAGTAATTAGAGATTTAACTAGATATGGGGCATTTTGTGGTTAGGGAGGGACCTGGTGGTAGGGAAACTCACAGGAATCTACAAGGATTACCTAGCTAAAACTCCTAGCAGTAGAGGATATGTAGCCTGAACTGGCCATCTGTTAAAATCAGATAGGTGACTACCCAAGTTGTCATTAGAGAGCATTCATCCAATAACTGATGAAAGCAGATGCAGAGATCCACAGCCAAGCAAGCACTGACCCTGACCCTGACCCTGACCCTAACCCTAACCCCTAACCCTAACCCTAACCCCTAACCCTAACCCCTAACCCCTAACCCCTAACCCTAACCCTAACCCTAACCCTGAAACCCTAACCCTAACCCTAACCCTAACCCTAAACCCTAACCCTAACCCTAACCCTAACCCTAACCCTAACCCTAACAGCACTGACTGCTCTTCCAGAGGTCCTGAGTTCAATTCCCAGCAACCACATGGTGCCTCACAACCATCTGTTATGAGATCTGGTGCCCTATTCTGGTGTGCAGATATACATGGAAGCAGAATGTTGTATACATAATAAATAAAATCTTAAAAACAAATACTGAGAGGGATAAAGACCGGGCCAATCAGTTAAGACAAGTCCCTGCCCAGAATCCAAGTGAGGTTTTTTTGACAACATTCTGTAATTCCTGTTAGAAATAAATAAAGGAAGACTAAAGGGTTTACGCATCTAATCACATGCATATATCTGAAGACACACTGACATAACCAAATAAAAATTAATTAAAATCATTGAACATTTCCAATCCTGACTATTTTTCTTTTGTATGCATTCATTCCTGTAACCCAGATGTTGAGGCATATAAAGGCTTATAGTTTTCCAGTACATGGACTGCTTCATATAACAGAAAACAAGCATGTAGGCTTGGAGTCAGAGATATCAATACTTCTTAGTTGGTGGTATCATTTGGGATGAATTAGGAAATGATGCCCTGCTGGAGGAAATATGTCCTGGGGTATGCTTTCATAATTTACATAAGCACACTGTTTCCCGTTTCCACCCTCTGGTTCATCCTGCAGGTTGAGAATGTGAGATCTAAGCATCATGATATGTAGCAGCCATGTTTGACACCTGTTGCCATGCCACTTTCACTGTGATCCTGTATCCCTCTGGAACCAAGAGTCAAACTCTTTCATGAGTTGATATAAACATTATGTTTTATCACAATGGAAAAGGCACAAATAAACATTCATGAAGTTTTATACCTGAATTAGTTATTTCATGTCATTGAAGAGGAAACCTAAAAAGGTTACTTTAGCATTTAAATTTGTAGGGCTTTGTCCATATGAGTTTGCAAGTGCAAACAAAATAAAGACAGGCATTATACTGTTTGAACAGATAGTTGACACTGTGAAATTATTTTCTCCAGAATACTCTTATATAACTAGAATGTGTTGACTAAAGATCTTATGAAATCCTTTATAGCCAGACTTTCTTCTATATGAGTTTTTTTCAGGTCCTCAAAGACTATTTGTGATATGAACAGGCTATAACAGAATGACTGAACACTAAAAGTTTTACTCTTGTATAAAGAACACCACAAAGTACAAAACCTTACCATACTGACTACATTAATATTTGCTCTGCAGTATGATTTTTTTCTCAGAATTTCAAAGACTACAATGATGTGCAAAGGCTTTAACACATCACTTTCATAGAGGTTCTCTCCAATATATGTTCTTTTATGCATTAAATTATGTGACATGAAAGGCTTGACACCACAATACTTTCATAGAGTTTCTCTCCAATGTGTTCTTTTATTAGTTGAAAAAATACTGTGACATGAAAGGCTTTACCACATCGACTACATTCATAGGGTTTCTTTCTCTCCTGTATGTGTTCTTTTATGTGTTTGGAGACTACAGTCCTGTGAAAAGAATCTACCATATTA
This sequence comes from Cricetulus griseus, assembly GCF_003668045.3. Classification (NCBI taxonomy): domain Eukaryota; kingdom Metazoa; phylum Chordata; class Mammalia; order Rodentia; family Cricetidae; genus Cricetulus; species Cricetulus griseus. The sequence continues at coordinate 5,500 of NW_023277294.1, read as the reverse complement.
ATTACATTCATAGTGCTTCTCTCCAGTATGGGTTATTTTATACATTAGAAGACTTATATGCATAGGCCTTAACGCATTGATTACATTCATAGGGTTTCCCTCCAGTATCAGTTATTTTCTGACTTAGAAGATGAGTATGATATGCAACTGCTTTCACACATTGATTGCAATTATAAGGCTTCCCTCCAGTATGGAGTCTTTCAGGCCTTTGAGGATGACCATGATATGCATAGGCTTTAACACTTTGAGAATATTCAGAAGGTTTCTCTCCAGTATGACTTCTTTCATAAATGACACAGTTAAAAATTGTAACACATCCATTACACTGTTGAATATATCTGTATGAATTAATTTTATAATTTGGTCTAATTGTAAAGAGAAATCAGGTCTTAAGGCTTTATCGCTGTTTTACACTCATGTTGCTCCTGCTTCTAAGGGTGGTTTTGGATCTTTGAAAATACCTGCAAAGGCTCACATTTATAGCATCTTTTTTTCTATATGAGATTTTTCACATATTTGAAGATAACTAGAAAAACTCATAAGTTTTCCTATAGTGTGAGTCATACTACATTTGTTAAACGAACAGGACAAACAGAAGTATATATACATTCCTAGCACACATAGGGATTTTATGAAGTGTGAGTTTGTTGAGATATTTCCAATGAAAGCTGGAAAAGTAATTACTTGTGAATTTGCATCACATTCAACAAATCTATTCAAATTGGGTGCTGCTACATATCTTCTAATTGTTCTTAGAGAGAGAGAGGTATATGTTGCTTTTTTCCATATCCCTATGCTTATATAGCTAGTATCGAGAGTGACATATGATATACCTAATAAAGGAAGAATAACAAATAAGAGGTGTCCACATTGCATTGGTAGCATTTAACTTTCTGTTCCTTACAGACATATGATGTAGAGAATAAGGTTTCTCCACAACAGTCGCCCTTGGCTCTTGAATGTAACTACCCCTCCTCTCACTAAACTTAGCAAAATCACAAGCATATGAATAACACAAGCTTTACTATGAACTATTTGATTATTACAAGGTTTTGGACATGTATTTATTACTTATTCAATGTGCATACCTTATGTAATATGAGTGCTATGAAACTAAATGCATTGGTATATGGTTTTGTGGAAATTTAATAATCATCAATGAACCTTAAGCTGTGCTTAATTACACTGTTGCTTTCTTTAAAACTTCCACACACCTTAAAATTTCTTCTCCCCCCAGAGTGGGGGGAGATTTAACCACCATCCCAGAAATTCTAAATAAAATTTTTATTACTTAAACTGAAAAAAAATTTCTTCTCAGGCATATTTGTATTAGCTTGCACATTAAAATTACCTTCTGTGTAGCCTAAAATATAGTACCAGAAAATGCCTGATATATTATTGGAAGTCATGCAACATTTAAGTTCTAAGGTTCTAAGTTCTAAGATTCAGTGAACCTTAGTAACATGACTGATTCATTCATATCATCCTTGCTCAGTTTCAATTGTAATTACAGAAGAAAATCAATAACCAAGAAACAGTTGCCTCCTTATTTTAAAATGTGAAGGAAAATTCATAGTCTTACCTATAGCAGTAAGGATCCTGTAGTCTCCAATATCACATCTTTATGGAGAGTCTTCTGGGAAGGATCCAGCAAAGCCCACTCTTCCTGAGTAAAGTCAACATGCACATTGTCATATGTCCCTGCATTCTAAAATATACCATAAATGTATAAAAAGAAAGTTATACAGTATAAATGTAAACATCTTTGAAAATACACTATAATATATTTCTCATGCTTCCTGCACTTATTCCATGACACAGAAGTTCTAAAGTAATCACAAGGTCACTTCAGAGGAAAACTGAATAGGAGGGTCACCTCTGACATTTCTGCACCTTTTGAATGGGATATCGACATGTTAAAGAAATGCCTATTAACAAACATAGAGAGACAAGCAGACAGATCAATAGTACTCAGTACACATCAGAGAAATTGCATGATCAATTACTAACTACAAGAAAGATGGGCAAACAGGGTGTACCAGCTCATGCCTTTATTTGGTTGAGGAAACAAGGAAAATTGTGGTATCTTCTGAATCAAGATTTTCAGTTGTCATTGTATTTTTGGGAGCCTCATTCAAGTTGTTCTGAGTATATGGTAATCAACTGGCTAAAGTGTAAATACAGAGAAAACTAAAATGCACTGGGCATAGGGAAAGCGATTCAGTTCACTGAGGCTAGAGACCCCTGCAGCTGTGAAAGGCTAAGTACATTATTTAAAGTGTATTAGAGTCTTTGTTCCACAGACCCACGTGAACTCACACCCCAACCTCAACATCCACAACAGACTACTATAACACCCTATGGAATAAAGCAACTATGCATATTTCCAACAGACACGTCTGTGCAAACTGTGATAGAAGAAATTTCTTCGGGAATTGCTTCATCTCTATGACACCTCAGGTCAGGAATATTGTATTCTAGAATCTTGGTTTAGCCCCCATGTCATCACCATTTCTGCCAAAACAGAGGGTCCATACACATTGGTCACACATAGAGATGGATGGCTATAGAGAATCAACAGACTTCCAGATGCTTTATATTTATGATTTGTTTGTTCATAATGTTAACATACAAAAATCTGAGAAACAACATTGGGTGCTAATTATGAACATTTCTGGACTCTCAGTTCTTTTCATTAAAAAGAAAAAAAAAAGACTCTGCCATGGCAAAGAACCACATTCTCCTATTTGACACTCACCAGTTAGGATGATGCTATACAATGATTGGCTTAGCTCAGAGTCCTACAACTCCACTCAGAGTCCTACAACTCCAACCCTACTATGACCCCCTTAACAACATTTTTGTTCGAAATTAATTTCCTTTTATTTCTAAATGTGTTTACAACTTGGTACATACAAAACCTAAAGAAATATAAACATCCTGCCATCTATATTGTTAAAAAATTGCTTAATAATTGTATGTTTTAGTGCCTGAGATTTATTTTCCTGCATTTATTTATTATTAATTAGAATATATATTGTATACTTTCTCCTTTGCTTGTTATGGCCCAAAGTTGAACATTGCTATGAAACTGTTAATAATTCTTATATGTGGTCCCCATTGGCACTGTGTATTGCCTCTAGGACTAGGGTACCTTCTCAAAATAAAACTTACTGTAAGCTCTGTCTTCATGGAGTGTTTTTCCCTCACCTGCCCATGTGCCTCTCGCACAGTATTATAACTTTGAATCCCTTTCATTTCATTCTTTAATTTTTATTAATTTTTTCATTTATTTTATATACTGACCAGTTTATCCTCCCTCCTCTTCTCACACTCCCTCCCCTCATGCCCCTATTCACTCCTCCTCCAACTCCTTAAAGAATGGGGCAGGCCTCCCATGGGAGTCAACAAAGTATAGAATCAGGTTGAGGCAGGACCAAGCTCCTCCACCAGCATCAAGGCTAGAAGAGGCAACCCAGCATGGTTCCTGAAACCACTGCATAGAGCCCCACAAACAGACCAAGCTACACAATTGTCACACATATGCAGAGGGCCTAGGTCAGTCCCATGCAGATTCCTTAGCTCTCAGTTGAGGGGTTCCTCCTCAATGTCTTCAGCAGGACTCCCAGAGCTCAACCCAGCACTTGGCTGTGGATCTCTGCATCTGTTTTCATCAGTTATTGGATGAAGGCTCTCTGATGACAACTAGGGTACTCACCTATCTGATTATAAGAGATGTCTTATTCTCTTCAGGCTACATATCCACTATTGCTAGGAATCTTAGCTGGGGTAATCGTTGTGGATTCCTGGGAGATTCCCTAGCACCAGGTCCCTCCCTAACCCCAAAATGTCCTATATCGAGATATATCTCTAATTACTGTGCCCTTCCTTCCACCCCCAACCCAGCCAACCAGACCCCACTGTTCCCATCTTACCAACCCACCCACACTGCCCCCAGTTTACCCAGGAGATCTCTTCTACTAGACACAGCAGAACTTTAGATGACCATAGAAAGAGAAAACAAGGTATTTCATGACAAAACCAGACTTAAACAATACCTACAACCCAGCCCTACAGAAAGTGCTAGAAGGAGAACTCCAACCCAAGGAAGTTGGCTGTACTCACAAAAACACAGGCAATAGATAATCTCACAGCATCAAAACACAAAAAGGAAACACACACACACACACACACACACACACACACACACACACACACCACATCACCACGACAAAAATTGAAAATCAACAAGAAATAACAATCACTTGGGATTAGTATCTCTTAGTATCAATCCACCAATAAAAAGACACAGAAAAACAGAATGGATATGAAAGCAGGATCCATCCTTCTGCCACACAGGAAACACACATGAACTTGAAAGACAGACATTATCCCAAAATAAAGAGTTAGAAAATGAATTTCTTGGGCTGGAGAGATGGCTCAGCCACTAAAGACTAGGCTCACAACCAAAAAAAAAAAAAAGAATTTCCCATCAAATGGTCCTGAGAAGCAAGCCAGTGTAGCTACCCTAATATCTAATAAAACAGGCTTCAAACTAAAATTAATTATAAGATATGGAGAAGGGCATTTCATATTCAAAGGAAAAAAACATCAAAATGAAGTCTTAATTATTAACATTTATGACCCAAATACAAGTGCACCCACATTTGTACAAGAAACATTACTAAAGATTAAATCACATATCAAACCACACATATTAATAGTAAGAAACTTCAACATCCCACTCTCACCAGTGGACAGGTATGCTAGACAGAAACTTAACAGAGAAATAAGGGAAAGAATAGATGTTATGATTCAAAAGACTTAACGGGTATCTACAGAAAAGTTCACCCAAAAAAGAAAGAATATAACTGCTTCTCAGCACAGCATGGAATCTTCTCTAAAATTGTTCATGTACTTGGTCACAAAATCTCAACAGATACAAAAATTTGGAATAACCCCAATAATCTTACCAGATCACAACACAAACAACAGAAAGCCTACAAACTCATGGAAAATGAACAACTTTCAACTGAATTACCACTGGGTCAAGGAATAAATAAAACTAGAAATTAAAGACCACCTAAAATCCAATGAAAATGAATCCATGGCATATCCAAACTTAAGGGACACTATGAAAGCAGTGCTAAGAAGAAAGTTCATAACACTAAGTACTTACATAAAGAATTTGGAGAAATCTCACACTAATGACTTAACACACCTGAAAGCTATAGAAAAAAAACTCACCCAGGAGGAGCAAACAGCCAGAAATAATAAAAGTCTATGCTGAAATCAGTAAAATGGAAACAAAGAGCAACACCAAGAATCAGTGATATCAACAAGATATCCAAACAAACTAAAAGGCAGAGAGAAAATATCCAAATTAACAGAATGAGAAATAAAAATAACAACAGATACTGAGGAAATCCAGGCAATCTTTAGGCCATGCTTCAAAAACCTGTACTCCACAAAATTGGAAAATCTAAAAGAAATGGACAAA
>NW_023277293.1:0-15999 GCF_003668045.3 Cricetulus griseus | reverse complement strand
ATAGGGAGAAACTTATTACGTGACAAATCAGACTAAACAAACAATCCACAATTTGAGCCATACAGAAATTCTAGAAGAAATTCCTACTCAATAAATAATAAACTACACTCACAAAAATATAGGCAATAGATAATCCAATTCTACCAAACACAAAAAGAAACAGGAGGGCGAAATCCACACACAATGTAACCTCCAACAATAAATCCAAAACAAACAAGAAGGAACAATCAATGGACATTAATATCCCTCAATGTCAATGGTCTTAACCTGCCCATAAAATGATACAGGCTAACAGAATGGATACGAAGACAGAATCCATCCTTCTGCTGTATACAAGAAACACACCTCAACTTCAAAGACAGGCGTTACCTCAGAGTAAAGGGTTGGGAAAAGATTTTCCAATCAAATGGATCCATGAAACAAGCTGGATTAGCAATCCTAATATCTAAGAAATCAGACTTCAAACTAATATCAATCAAAAGACATGAAGAAAGGCATTTCATACTCATCACAGGAAAAGTCCTTCAAGATGAAGTCTCAATCCTGCACATCTATGCCCCAAAAACGAAGGCACCCACATTTGTAAAAGAAGCATTACTAAAGCTCAAACCACATATAAAACCACACACACACTTATAGTCGGAGACATAAGACATGCCGCTTTCACCACTAGACAGGACCAGCAGATAGAAACTGAACAAAGAAACAAAGATCTAACAGAAGTTATGACCCAACTGGGTTTAACAGATATCTATAGAACATTGCATCCAAATACGAAAGAATATACCTTCTTCTCAGAGTCACATGGCACCTTCTCTAAAATTGACCACATAATTGGCAACAAAGCAAACCTCCACAGATACAAAAGAATTGAAATAACCCCCTTTATCTTATCAGATCACCATGCTTTAAAACTAGAATTCAACTGCAATAAATATTGCAGAAAACATACAAACTCATGTAAATTGAATAACACCCAATTACAACATTCCTGGGTTGAAGAAGAAATAAAAAAAGAAATTAAAGTCTTCCCAGAATTTAATGAGAATATAGACACAACATACCCAAACTTATGGGACACTTTGAAAGGAGTGCTAAGAGGAAAGTTCATAGAACCAAATGCTCATGTGAAGAAACTGGAGAATAGTCACATGAGAGAATTGACAGAAAAATTGAAAGATTTAGAGCAAAAAGAAGCAAACTCACCACGGAAGAGTAGAAGCCATGAAATAATCAAACTGAGGGCTGAAATAAATAAATTAGAAACTAGGAACACATTACAAAGAGTCAATGAAACAAAGAGTTGGTTCTTTGAGAAGATCAACAAAATAGACAAACCTCTATCCAAACTAACCAAAAAGCAGAGAGAGGGTGCATGCTAATTAACAAAATCAGAAACAAAAAGGGGGATATAACAACAGACACTGAGGAAATCCAGAGAATCATCAGGTCACACTTTAAAAAACTTTTCTCCATAAAACTCGAAAATTTAAAAGAAATGGACAGTTTCCTGGATAGATATCACTTACCAAAATTAAACCAAAAACAAATAAGCAGTTTAAATTATCCTATAACCCCGAATGAAATAGAAGCAGTCATCAAAAGCCTTCCACTGAAAAAAAGCCCAGGGCCAGATGGCTTCACTACAGAATTCTACCAGAAATTCAAACAAGAGCTAATATCAGTACTGCACAAGTTGTTCCACACAATAGAAGCTAAAGGGATATTGCCAAACTCTTTTTATGAAGCAACAATCACTTTGATACACAGGCCACACAAAGTACAACTAAAAAAGTGAACTACAGACTAATATCCCCCATGAACAAAAATTCAAAAATACTCAACAAAATATTGGCGAATCGAATCCAAGAACACATCAGAAAAATCATCCACTATGATCAAGTAGGCTTCATCCCAGTGATGCAAGGATGGTTCAACATATGAAAATCCATTAATATAATCCATCATTTGACAAACTGAAAAAGAAAAACTACATGATCATCTCACTAGATGCTGAAAAAGCCTTTGACGAAATCCAACACCCCTTCATGATAAAGATCTTGGAGAGAACAAGAATAACAGAAACATACCTAACATTATAAAAGCAATATACAGCAAACCAACAGCAAACATCAAAATAAATGGAGAGAAACTCAAAGCGATTCCTCTAAAATCAGGAACAAAACAAGGATGTCCACTCTCTCCATATCTTTTTAATATTGTACTTGAAGCTCTAGCTAGAGCAATAAGACAACAAAAGGAGATCAAAGGATACAAATTGGAAAGGAAGAAGTCAAACTTTCACTATTTGCAGATGATATGATAGTCTACATAAATAGCCTGAAAAATTCTACCAGGGAACTCCGACAGCTGATAAACACCTTAAGCAAAGTAGCAGGATACAAAATTAACTCAAAAAAATCAGTAGCCCTACTTTACATAGATGATAAACAGAATGAGAAAGAAATCAAAGAAACATCACCCTTGACAATATTCACAAGCAACATAAAATATCTTTGGTAACACTAACCAAAAAAGTGAACTGTACAGTAAGAACTTTGAGTCCGTAAAGAAAGAAATTAAAGAAGATACCAGAAAATGGAAAGATCACCCATGCTCTTGGATAGGTAGAATCAACATAGTGAAAATGGCAGTCTTGCCAAAAGTAATCTAGAGAGTCAATGCAATGCCCAGCAAATCCCAACTCAGTTATGCACAGACCTTGAAAGAACACTACTCAACATTATATGAAAAAACAAAAGACCCAGGATAGCCAAAACAACTCTGTACAATAAAGGATCTTCTGGGGCATCACCATCATTGACTTCAAGCTCTATTATAGAGCCATAGTTCTGAAAACAACTTGGTATTCATACAAAAATAGACAGATAGACCAATGGAATCAAATTGAAAACCCTGATATTAACCCACACACCTATGAACACCTTATTTTTGACGAAGATGTTAATCTATACAATGGAAGAAAGATAGCATCTTCAACAAATGGTGCTGGCACAACTGGATTCAGACATGCCGAAGATTGCAGATAGATCCATACCTGTCACCATGCACAAAACTTAAGTGCAAATGGATTAAAGACCTCACCATAAATCCAGCCACACTGAATCTTCTAGAAGAGAAAGTGGGAGATACCCTTGAATGAATAGGCACAGGAGACCTCTTCCTGAACATTACACCAGTAGCAGAAACATTGAGGTCTGCAATTAATAAATGGGATCTCCTGAAACTGAGAAGCTTCTGTAAGGCAAAGGACACAGTCATTAAGACAAAACGACAGCCCACAGAATTTGAAAAGACCTTCACCAACCCCACATCAGACAGAGGGCTGGTTTCCAAAATATAAAATGAACTCAAGAAGCTAGCCACCAAAACACCAAACAATGAAATTAAAAAGTGGTGTGCAGAACTAAATAGAGAATTCTCAACAGAGGAATCTGAAATGGCTGAAAGGCACTTAAGAAAATGTTCAAAATCCTTGAACATCAGAGAAATGCAACTCAAAACAACTCTGAGATACCACCTCACACCTGTCAGAATGGCTAAAATCAAAAACACCTATGACAATCTATGCTGGAGAGGATGTGGAGAAAAAGGAACACTCCTCCAATGCTGGTAGGAGTGCGAACTTGTAAGACCACTCTGGAAATCACTATGGCAGTTGCTCAGAAAAATGGGAATCAGTATACCTCAAGATCCAGCAATTCTTCTCTTGGGTATACACCCAAATAATGCATGCTCATACAATAAGGACGTATTTTCAACCATGTTCATAGCAACATTGTTTGTAATAGCCAGAAGCTGGAAGCAACCTAGATGCCACTCAACTGTAGAATGGTTAGAGAAAATGTGATAACATTTATACAATGGAGTACTACTCAGAAGAAAAAAACATTAGAATCTTGAAATTCACAGGCAAATGGATGGAACTAGAAGAAACCATTCTGAGTGAGGTAACCCATTCACAAAAAGACAAACATGGTATATACTCACTCATATATGAATTTTAGACATAGAGCAAAGGATTACCTGCCTACAATCCTTTTCACCAAAGAAATTAGGAAACATGAAGTACTCTAGGGGATAAATGCATGGACCACAGGAATGAGAAGGGCAGGAACTCCTGAGCTAATTGGGAGCATGAGAGGAGGGGGGGCTGCCCAAATGAGAGCAGGAGAAGAGGAGAGGAGAGGAGGAAATGGAGGATCAGAAATATTGAGTTAGGGAAACAATAAAGGAGAGCAGGTTGAGAGATACCATATTACAGGGGGAGCCATTATAGGTCTGAGGAGAGATCTGAAACTAGGGAGATTTCCAGAGACCTGCAAGGATGACGTGAACTGACAATCCAGGCAATGGTGGAGAGGATAGCCTAAACGCCCTTCTCCTGAAATGGGATTGATGACTACTTTTTATGCCATCCAAGAGTCCTCATCCAGTGGCTGACGGAAGCAGAAGCAGATATCCACAAATACACACTGAACTGAACTCTGGAACTTAGTTGCACAGAGGGAGGAATGAAGATCGAAGGGGTTGGTACCAGGTTGGAGAAACCCACAGAAACAGCTGGCCTGAAAAGGGGGAACACAATGACCCCAGATGCTGTCTGGGAGGTCAGTACAGGACTGATCCAGACCCCTGAACATGGATGTCAATGAGGAGGCCTCCGTACTCTAGGGGGCCACTGGTAGTGGATTAGTATTTTTCCCTGGTATAAGAAGATACTTTGAGAGCCCATCCCACGTGAAGGGATGCACTCTTGCCCTGGACAGATGAAGAAGGGCAGAAGGCCAGTCCAGGATGATGTGGTGGTCTTTGTGGAGCCCCTGTTGAGGGCCCTATCCTGCCTGGTAATTGGAGGGGAGTACTGGGTGGGGGATAGATTGGGGTTGAGTAGGAGGGGTGAGGGTGAGGGCAGGGGAGGGAGAAAAGATTGACATGTGAAACAAGCTTGTTCCTAATTTGAACTAATTAAAAATTGAAAAGCAGGACACAGATTCAAAAACAATGGGGTATTAATAGGGCTGGAAGGCAGAAAAGACTATGGGAGTATGATGCATCTATAATCTCAAAAATATTTTGAAAAGTTGAAAGAGTCCTTATGGCCATGTGCTCCAGAGACTCGAGACTTGCATTAGAGCACATTAAAGATTTCTTGTCCATTTCTCTAAAGATAAACACCATAATCCAGAAAAATGCAAGTCCTTAGGAGTGGATACTTGCACTTGAGTAAAATACAATCACACAACCAGGACTTTCCTTAAATAAATATTTAAGTGCATCATTGTCTTAAAAGAACAGGTCATTCTTCAGCGACAGGGTCCTGAGGTGAAGGTCATAGGGGACATGAAAGATAGACAAGTAAAAGGTAGAAAAGATAAAAGCTAGATATTATAGAGGATATGCCGCAGACTAACTAAGATTCTTGAGAAGAATAGCATCCTGTATGACACATAAATGGGTTGGGAGGAGGGAAGGCTATGGGAGAACAATATGAATTTATCAAAAACTAAAATATAACAGAGGAAATTCAGGAGGAGACTAGTCAAGAAATGCCCCACAAGGTAAACAGTATATCTCAAGACCATTAATGACTTAAGACACAGTGGCCTTAGCACAAGCAATAGCTCCCAATAAGGTGGAAAGAGTATGATTCTCAGGATTTGAAGCAACCCTTCAAAAATTTCATGGGCCCAAATCATTGCCAGCTCCCCCCAAACATATTGCAGATTTTAGAGAAACAGTTCAGTTTTATTGTCAATACCTCATGCTCCAATGAAAGCTCTCAAGTCCTAGACCCCGGGCTGTTACTAAGTCCTCCCTGCCTGAGGGCTGACATGAAAACCTTGCTTGATGAGTTGAGTTATCAACACAACTGTGTTTTATTTACAAACAATTATTACCTAGAGTCATATTGCCCACCTGAAATAATTATGTTTATTCTCAAGAAAAAAAAAACTAGAAGTTTATGAAACCAGGATTTAAGTTTTTTGTGACCCTGTAATGCCTCCTTGTCCAGCTTGTTAGAGGGCTATTCTTTGATATGGGATGGGCCTGGTGGTTTGTGGTAAATCAGGGGTAGATTCTTTGGAATAGTTTGGAGCCAAATGTCTGGACAATCCTGATGAAAAATGTGTATCCTGGCATCCAAACAAGGCTGGTTAGAAAATACTAATGTTTTGATGTTTCAGAGGCAGTCCTCCACAGCTCAATTCTATTTTGGGATACATTCTATTTCCTAAGCATTGGTAAATCCTTTATATCAACAAATCTACTCTCTTACATTATGGTGTAATAGGGGACTGCTATCCAACACATGAGATGCCTCTGGACAACCTGTACAAAATTAACTATGCATGGAGATCACATGTAAACATTAAATGTAGAGTGTTCAATATCAAGAAAATACTTTAAATCTAGGCATCTCTGAGTTAGGCAAGTTGCTTTCCATATATTCATCAAGAATGTTGAAGTTGTGCTGGGTGTTGGTGGCAAACATTATTAATTAATTATTATTAATAATAATTAATAATTAATAATTAATTAATGATAATTAATTATTAATGTGGGATGCAGAGACAGGTGGATCTCTTTGAGTTCAAGGACAGGCTGGTCAATAGAGTGAGTGCCAGGATAGAATCCAAAGCTACACATAGAAACCCTGTCTCCAAAAATCCAAACAGAAAAAAAAGAATGTTTAAGTTGACTAGAAACCTGCTCCTATACCCAGCTCCCTGATCACAACACTGTGATCAAATTAAGCCTGCAGAGCAAAGTTACTGTGAGACCTCCTCCTAGGTGGAACTATTTACATGGGCCAAATGGGATTTCCCAAGACAGGGACTCTGGCCTCACTCTCCCCACAGATACAGGGAGGACTCACCACACCGTCAGCCACACCTCACCATCTTCTACTCCACATCTGCAAATAGCATTCCTTAGCTCACCATTTTGTTGTTTCCCAGATCACTGAAGCTCTCAGCTCAGCTCCCTGTAGCAGCAACAGCACCACAGCAAAGAAAACTGCTGTATCCTCTTCAAAGTCAAGCCTGGTGACAGCAAGAGCCTGGCACCTCTTGTGACTGGCAGGTCTCCTGGAGGGAATAATTGGATAGTGACAAGAGCACCTCCCATAGGGTTAGAGTGTGCTTAAAGACACAGTATTGTGGTTCCTGGCCATGCCTCCAACACAAGAAAAAATCCTTTCTGTAGATCTGCAACAATATGCATTTCAATAGCACTGGCCCCAGGCTCAGATTGCAGACCCTGATATCACCCTGGTCTCCATAGGAACTTCCCTTTGTCTTCCAGGATATAATTCACAAGTTTCTACAAACCAAAGAGCCTCTCTGATGACAAGCAATTTAAATCAGACCAAATCAAAATGAATTAGAAAAATCTCAAGCGGAAGATACGGCACAGGGATGGAACTCCACAGAGCTCCACAGCGTCCCTTTCTTCATTACACTAACACCCTCCCTCTCTTGCCCTCTCTCCCCTGACATTGCTCCCCTCCCTGCTCTGTCTTCCCCCCTGTAAATAAATCACAAGTAAGAGACCTACCAGTGTCCTAAGGATTGTACCATCCCAGGAAGGAAGCCCAGAAGTGGGCAGGCGGAAGAGTGGTGGGTCGGGAGTGCAGGGCACCCTGGGAAATGTAGTCCTGAGAATGTTCTCTGCAGGGAGCAGGAAAACTCAAGGAACCGCTGGCTACCCAGGCTGGCTTTGCAAGTGAATGCGGTAGTGAATCAGTGAATCAGTGACTGAGAGAGCTGAGCTAAGGAGTGGATTGAATGCAGGCAGCAGCCAGGTGGCAGCAGTCAAGTCAGTGATGCAGTTTAGAAAGTGGCAGCTGGCGAGCAGGTGGGGCAAGCGTGGTGATGGGGGAGGGGGTTTTCCTTCTAGACTCGCCAGCACCTGCTTGCTCGCTCCCACCCTGCAGTCCATAAACGAAAAATCGAACGAACAAATGAATAAATTAATTAATAATTGGATGAATGGATGGATCGAGTGCAGCAGTGGCAGCGGTGGCGGGAAGGCCCTGGAGCCCGCCGGCAGGGAGGGAGGGAGCCCAATGTAAGCAAGCGGATGGGCTCTGGGCTTTGGGTGTGGTGGTGGGGGTTAATGAGTTAAATAGCTGTTATTGTATGTTACATGAAATAAAGAATGGCTATAATTGAATACTAGGCTTTCTATTAATAACATATGAGGAGCAGCAAGTGTGAACATTTGTATATTTGTATTTGTGTGTGTGGTATTGTGATTTATATGATTTGTCTATTTTTGTTTGTGTGTCTCTTTATGTGTATGTATTAATGTTTGTGTGTGTTTTTGCAAAGTGTGTGTGTATATGTGTGAGGGGGATTTATGTTTCTGTGTATATTGTATATGAATTTGTGTCTGTGTATGACAGACAGGTGTGTAATTTGTGAGTGTATGTACATAGTATACCACACATGTAGTGGCCAAAGACAACTTTCAGGACTTGATTATCTCTACCATGCTTTCTCTGTAACAAGCTCATTGTACTGGTACAGCAATAGTTTTTACCTGGTGAGTCACGAACACATGTAAATAAACTTCATTAAATAATGGCAGGCACCTAAAGTCAATTCAAACATACTGTGCTGTGTGGTTGCTTTTCAAAGATACAAGAAGTAAATCAAGTTTAATATTGAACCTGCTTAGGTCAACCTCATGGTTGAGGGGATTTTAGTTTTCAAAATAATTTTATCAAAAGCAACAATTGCTTCAATTAGCAATATTCAAAATATACACTGTTCTATATATTTACTTACATCAGTTTGAAACTTCTCTATCGCTAAGTATTACAGAAAAGCCTTTGCCACAACATGAAGTTTGCAACTTCAGATGCATAGAATGTATAATTACACTATTTATTATGGGCAGGTGACTGAGAAATCCTTAAACTTTAAAAAATACAGAATATATGTATTATCAAATAACTCCTGTTGTGTGAAGATTCCTCATGTTGCCAAGTAGAGAGTTCCTCCTTCTGTGAAACTTCAGAGCTACAAATTACAAATACCAACATTAAACCATTTTTATTTACAATTCCATTTTCTAGGATCCATACCCTAACTCATAGAACACATTTTTCCAAGCCTGGCCCTCAAGAAGCAAAGGGCAGGCCCACCCATGGATTCACCTCAGTCCAGACTCCACCCTAAAGATGCCCATCATTGGAGGATCCACCCTGTGAGCACTAAAATCCCCCACATCAGGATTCACCCTAGGGTTTCTGGTATTCTGTCCCCTCTGGGCCAACCAGGAATGATTTGCTCAGATGAAACATGGATTTATTAATTCCTTGTAATTGATTTAACTCATTGACAACTGTGGGTTTCAAATTTCATTTCCACTCATCTGGAATTTTATACATAACAAAGAAGCTTTGTTCTTGGGATCACTTGGCTTTCTACAGCCACTTCTGTAACCCATCCCTGATGGTGTGGCATGGGCAGTACAGGAGGGCAGAACCCAGACCAGGATCGTTTCCTTGTGTTGTGATTTCTGATTGATTCTTTTACTAGCCACACAATCTTTCCTGCCCTAAAAAGCAAACCAGTTTATAGGTAGCTCTGTCTCCATGTCCTTTCCTCCTGTTCTTTCTGGGACACACTCCCAGCCACTGCTCTGAAGCACTTTATCAAAGGCCTCCTTGTGAAGGACAAAAAATTAAAGTTAATAAAAGTTGAAAAACTGGGGCCCTAAAAAGGGAACTTCTGATGACTCCTCAACTGGAAATGCCATGGCTGGCACCTGTCTCTGCTCTCAGAGAAGGAGATGTGAATGTCTAATACCTATGTCCACATTCCTTCCTCTACTAATTGTTGGTTGTAAATTTTCCTTGGCCCAAGGGATAACTCTCAGACCCAGTGGCTCTGTAACTCCAAAATCCCATCCCCTGTCTTATCTTACTCAAATATATCTTCCTTAAAATATATGGTTATTGCCTTACTCTTTGCTTTGTATTACTTAAGTAACCATGGAGACTTTGTAATTTGTGACTTTCAGCCTTAAATTCTTGCCCTATAAAACCCCTCTCAGTTACTGATCAAGGCTTCTACCACTTGCAAGTGAAGAAGTCCAAGCTAGGTTCAATTAAAATAAACATTTGCGTTTGCATTGTATCTGCCAGGTCCTTGGGGTGGTCTTTATGGGTTTGGCGACCCTGGGACCACACTTGGAGTAAGCTGCTAAATTCAATGATGTTTTTCAGCTCTCATCTGTTTCACTGTTAGCAATAGGATACCCAGCTGACTACCTCTCAAGTGATAGTGTATGCACCCTATTCCTCCAAAGAGGCTGCTGCTGTCAGATTGGGAATAAAGTTCATACCTCTTTTGCAGGCACTTTGGTGCTTGATTTGGGATCATTTGCACGTCAGAATGAGCAATCGCTAGTTTTCTTTATTCTAGATGCAATATCTTATCAGCCTTTAATTAAACAAGTAGACATCACTGGATTTAAGTATTAGAAGCTAAGCTATAAAGCGCATTTATGATGTGTGGGGCTGCAGTAGGAACCAGCAGAGCAGACTGAGGTTAATTCCTGAGAGGGTGTGTGTGGACTATAGAAAGTCTAGTAAAGTGGATAAAGAAAAGACAAAAACACAGAACAAAATCAGGAGGGAAGATTCAGTTAACACTGAACACCATGAGTTTATTTCTTACCAGTCTCATATACCTTAACCAAAAGTTGAACACCTATACAGAGCAAACAGACTTTTCTTCCTCAATTCTCTAAGGATTCGGTAACCACACCTTAGATTCAAGTCTCCATTATCTGGGCCTTGAGGTTCAGGAGTAAACACACCTGAGACCAGATCTGTAGTTATTTAGAATTAGACAGCTGAGTCCAAGATCCAACTTCCTACTGTGGCCACACCTTTCACCTTTAGATTTTATGTCCTTTATCTGAGGACAGTTTGGAACTCTCTGCCCTCGAGCCAAGATGGAGAACAACCATCTTTATGGGCATCAACAGTGCAACATGATTCTCTCATTTATCTGCCTTTGTCAAAAGGCAATTGTGATCCGGGCGTTGGTGGTGCACGCCTTTAGTCCCATCACTCCGCAGGCAGAGGCAGGTGGATCTCCGTGAGTTTGAGGCCATCCTGGTCTCAAAAGCAAGTGCCAGGATAGGCTCCAAAGCTACAAAGAGAACCCCTGTCTTGAAAAACAAAAAAAAAAGAAAAGCAAACAAAAAAGCACTGTAATGAACATCATTTTAGCTATCTCTCAAAGATGTAAATTAAACATCTTGTGTGTCCTTATTTTTCTCCTATGCTCCCTTGGTTTTCTACAGTTATTTTCAGAACCTGCTCATCATCACCGTGGCTGTGGCAGGAGTAGGACACAAGGGCAGGTGGGACCAGGCAGAGCAAGCAGATCATGAGCATGGAGCTGAGCAGGCTGGAGTGGGAACTGGGTCCTTGGCACCTCATAGCTTGCAGGACCCAGAACCCCCAGAACCACTGAAAGTGTCTGCTTCATGAGGCCGCCAATCCATGGCCAGAGCCATAACTTGCCAATCCCAACATGTATTCCCGGAGAGGCAAGGTCTGAAAAATAGGTCCCAGCATCCACCCTAGCAAAACCCAGGTGGTGTTTCTATGTGATGGCACCTGGAACACATATACAGGATGGGTAAAGCTGCCAGCATTATCCATGCTCATGAAATCATCCTAAATTCTGACAATTTACCCCACGCCAAGAACTAAGCTGAGAACATGTGAGCCCACGTAAATCCCCATGCACAGCAAAAAACGTCAGACATAGGACGGGGATCCCAATCACATCCAGGTACAGCTGCCCCCAACCTGTTTTTATTTCCCCTTACCACACCCAGAGACATCTATCCTGCTGCATTGAAATGAGATGAGGAAATAAGGGGGCTTCCCCTCCAGACCCAGCACAGAATTCCTGTTGCTCCCTGGGCTCCTTGAATCCATTACATTCAATCAAAAGGAGTCCAGCTCTCCAGCTTCAGGAGAGGTGTTTCCCTTGTGTAATTAATTCTCATTGATTTTCCCACTTCCTTGTACCAGCCACCCAATTTCTCCTGCCCTAAAAACAAACCCCTCTGGAGGCAACTCCCATTTCCAATTTCTTTCTACCAGTTCTTCCAGGAATACACTCCTAGCCACTGCTCTGAGGCAGTTTATTAAAGTCCTCCTTGTGAAGGACCAAAAATTAAAATTAATAAAATTTTAAAAACTTAGGCCCAAAAGAGGGAAATTCTAATGTCTACTCAGTTAGGAATGCCTTGGCTGGCACCTAAGCACAGCTCTCAGAGAAAGGGAAATGACTGCCACCTCCCATGTCAACATTCTGTTGTCTGCTAATTGCTGGTTGTGAAGGTTCCTCATTCCACGAGATAACTGACAGAACTGTGACTCTGTAAACCTGCAACCCCATCCCCTGTCTTATATTACTCAAATGTATCTTTCTTGAAATATATGGTTGTTGCCTTACTCTGGATTTTGTATGATCTTAAGTAACCAAAGAGACTTTGTAATTTGTGAGTTTCAGCTTTACTGTTGCTCCTTATAAAAACCCTTCTCCTTAATTGTTCAAGGCTTCTCCTGCTTACACATGTACAAGTCAATGGTAGCTTCAATTAAAATAAATATTTGGGATTGCACCGGTGGTGGCATTTGCATTGTATCTGTCAGGTAATTGTGGTGGTCTCTCCGGGGCTTTATGAATCTGTCACAACACTTGATCTTGGAGTGAGGCCCTAACTCCCATGATGGGTGTCAGCTCTCATCAGTCGCACTGTTAGCAACAGGAGATCCAGCTGACTGACTTTCAAGTGATACAGTGTGTGCACCAGCTTCCACCACAGCAGCTGCTGCTGTCAGATTGGGAATAAAGTTCATTCCTATTTTGCAGGCACTTTGGCATTTGCCTTGGGATTATTTACACCTCAGGAAGATTTATCACTAGTTTTCATTATTCTGAAAACATTAGTTTGTCAGCCTGTTTTTAATCAAGTAGGCCTCACTGGTTTTAAACATTGGAAGCTAAGCTATAAAGCAGATTTATGAAGTTCACATTTTTGTGGTGCAATGTGAGAAGCTGATATTGCAGGGCTGCAGTGGGAGCCAGCCAAGCAGCTCGAGGTTCATTCCTGAAAGGGGGAGTGTGGACTAAAGGAAGGCTAGAAAGACACAGAATAAAATCAGAAGGGCAGAATCACTTAATACTGAATATCACAAGTTTACTTCTCACCACTCTCACACACCTTAACCAAAAGGCAAACATGGTATCCTTTGTATGGAGCAAACAGACTTTTCTTCCTGAATTATCAAAGGATTTGGTAACCACACCTTAGATTCAACTTCTAGCTACCTGTTCTTGAGGGACAGGAGTCAGCACATCCCAGAACAGGTCTGTTTTTATTTAGAATAAGACAGACAGGCCATAATGGAACATCCTACTGTAGCCACACCTTTGAACTTTATGTTTTATGATTTCCTAAGGACAGCTGCGAAATCTCCACCCTTGAGCCAAGATGGAGTGCAGCCATCTCTATGGGAACTTGCAGTGCAATGTGATTCTCTCATCTATCTGCCTTTGTCAAAGGCATTTGTGAGTAAAGGAAGGATGTGGAGGTTCATCTCTTTGCATGGCTGACATCCAAACAGCTTCCCTAGTTTTTAATATTTTATTTAGTTTTTGTGATGATGTCATGGGACTCCTGGGTATACTGTAGCTTTTTTTACTGTCTAAGCCTCTGGGGTAGCTGGCATTGCTGGATCATTATGAGAGGTACCTCACTACCAAATTTTAAAGTGAATTTGTAGTGAAAGGATGATAATTGTTACATACATGTTAGGGCTAGGGATTGATTCCTTCCCAAAATTTTAGAGATTTTCTCTGTATATTAGTGTTCATTTATCTTACATTCATGCTTGATGCTGTTCATAGATGCCCTTGCAAATTCTTTAGTCAGCCTGAAAATATTCCCCAAATTGAATTGTTTTAAAAGTCTTTTAGATTATTGCTTGCTAAGCTCTAGTGACTAAGGGTAGATATCAAAGATGATACAGTTTTTATTAGTTCTGTTTTGGTGTGCAGCTTTTGTGTATGTTTGTGGACTCCTTTCTAC
This sequence comes from Cricetulus griseus, assembly GCF_003668045.3. Classification (NCBI taxonomy): domain Eukaryota; kingdom Metazoa; phylum Chordata; class Mammalia; order Rodentia; family Cricetidae; genus Cricetulus; species Cricetulus griseus. Next base: position 1,842 of record NW_023277293.1, on the reverse strand, counting down.
TTTACACAAGAATTCATGTAGTGTACACTCATCTTGAGCTCTCTACATAGCACAAAAGGACCTTGCGTGCTTGATTTTTCAGCCTCTACCTCCTAACTGCTGGTGATAAGTGTGTGACACTGTGCCTCTCATTTTGTTTGTTTTTTTAGAAACAGTCTTACTATGTTGCCCAGACAAGCCTCAAACTCTGGCTGTCTCCCTGCTTTAGCCTCCTTAGTCCTGGAGTTATAAGCAGTTTAATCTTGACTTACCAGACCAAACTGATGACCAAGTTTTTAATTTGGTGTCCCAGAGGAAGTGTAGCAGTGAACTCAAGTCGAGCCAAAGACACTTAACAATTGCAGTGAGGAGCTTCACTTTAGTTACTTAATTTGGGGATTTCTATTAATCAACAGGAAATTAAATAAACTTAAAAAAGAATTTAGGCAGGCAGTGGTGGTTCAAGTCTTTACTCACAGCACTATGGATACAGAGGCAGCTGGATCTCTGAGGTGAAAGATAGCCAGGGATACCAAAAGAAAACCTGTCTCAAAAATAATATATAGACACATATGCAAGGACCCATGGAGATCAGGAAAAATTGTCTTCTGTAGGAGCTGTACTTACAGGTGGGTGACAGCCACCAGCATTGGGGATAGAAATATAATTCAAGTACTTTGATAGAACAAGAAGTGCTCTTAACCTGAGCTATGGTTCTAGCTCAATACTACTCACAGTTAATCTAAAGATATTATTGTTGTTGTCTTTTGCTGCACCTTTGGGTGATAAACATGATCCAACAAACAATAAATCCACATGGAGTTTATTGGAAAAGGAATAAAGGGAGGGGTAGGTGGTAACCAATAGGGAGGAGAAAAGGAAAGAGAGAATAGAGGTGACAGGCACTTGCTTAAAAAGGGAAAGGGAACAGTTAAGAATGAGGTTCAGCAGTTGGGAACTTTGAAACCTGGGTAATGTAACTGTCTTTGATCTAGCTGTACATAGTCTCTGCATGCAGAGTCCTACCTAATGCAGTCACTGAACATATGCACAACAAAGCTATGCAGCCTTTGACAACCTTTGATCTGTCAGTGAGGCTCAATCACCTGTGAAAGACAGATCCCAGGGCAAGGGAAAGTCATCTGGAGAAGAGAAGAGAAGATCATTGCCAGAGCAGGGAGGGAATCTGAGGATTAGAGAGGCCACTAGACCAAGAACAGGTCCCCAAGGAAGCAACAGGCCTAGGAGAGGGCTGGTATGGAGTGACAGGTGGGGGTCATGAGAAAACACCAGGGAGGGAGGAGAGGACTTGGGAATGGGATCAGGGCCATGTTGCCCAGGATCTAGGGAGAGGGAGAATCCAGGTCTTCAACAAATATTCTTAGTCAGTACTAACTTTTCTGTGTCCTATTATTTCATTTTTTACTTACAAAATATTTGAGTTATAAAAGTTATAAAGACCCAGGAAATGGTGGCACATGGTATGAATCCCAGCACTTCAGAGACAGAGGCAGTTGCATCTCTATATGTTTAAGGCCAACCTGGTCAACAGAGTTAGTCTAGGATAGGCCCCCAAAACAACAGAGAAACTCTGTCATTCAAACTGATCCAGTAGGCTTCATCCCAAAGAGGCAGTGATGGTTCAACATGGAAAAATTAGTAAATGTAATCCACCATAAAAATAAACTTTTAGAAAACACGTTAGTTTTATTATCCCTTTACATTTCTAAAAAGCCATTGACAAAAACAAACATCATAAAATTCTTGGAGAGGAGCCAAGCGTTGGTGGTGCACGCCTTTAATCCCGGCACTTGGGAGGCAGAGGCAGGCGGATCTCTGTGAGTTCGAGGCCAGCCTGCTCTA
>NW_023277292.1:0-16106 GCF_003668045.3 Cricetulus griseus | reverse complement strand
AGAATTGCTGATCCAGGCAGGAAGTGACATAGCAAGGAGACTCATATTTAAGCGAAAGAGAAACAGGAAGGGCTCTCTTTTCCCCTTCCTCCTCCAGTGGCAGGATGTGATCCACCAGCCAGGAGGGACACCAACAAGTCGTCCGATAAGATAAGTCCTATAAAATATATAGATTTATGATAATTAAGACTGAGCTAACAGATGAGGAATCCTAGTCATTGGCCAAGCAGCATTGAACCTAATACAAGTTTCTGGTATTTATTTGGGCCTAACTAAAGCAGGCGGCTAGCGTAAAGCTTACAAGTGGCGGTGGGGCTCAGGCGGCTTTTGGCAGAAAGATTTATCGTAACAAACAGACTTCACAACTCCCACAAAACTAACTCAAAAGGACACTTAAACTTTTCTACTTCTGATCCTCAAGCTATCAATATTTCTCCCAGGGAGGCACCATGGTCTAGAACTCCAAGTACAAATGGGGACAATATCTTGTTATTTTTCTGCAAACTATCATATACCCTTGAGGTTTGAGGAAAATCCAGCCCCATTGATGCCCACACAGAAAATAACATAGAAGAATAATTGAATGTCTACTTCCTGCACATGTACATTGACACCACATGGGAATCAGCCCTATCTGTCTACACAACACCATGCACACCTGAGAAACTTCTGCAGATCAGAAATTCCTTTTGTTCCCTGGAACTCAACTTCTCCAAATCACACCATTGTAGCTGGTGGTAGCAGAAAGTTAAAGCACTCTGATCATGTTGTGATGTAAAATGAACCCCATCACCTCAGGAAGATCCATATGGCATTAATTCTGTGGATCCTGTAAATGGTTTCCCCAAGTGTGGTGGTATCTTGTTTGTGCTTAACAAATGAAGCTTTCCAGGTGGTGGTGGCACAAGCCTTTAATCACAGCACATGAGAGGCAGAGGCAGGTAGATCGCTGTGATTTCCAGAGTGTTCCAGTTCAGGCTCAAATCTACACTGAGATACCCTGTCTCAAAAACAAAAACAAACAAAAAGCAACCAAAAAACAAAACAAACAACAAACAAACAAACAAGCTTGCCTGAAGACCAGAGTGCAGACAGGCAGTATTTTGCCATACAGGCCAGGCAATGGCAGATCATACCTTTATACTCAGGACTTGGAAGTCAGAGGCAGGTGGATCTCTGTGATTTCAAGGCCACACTGGGCTACACCAGACTGATCCAGCCTAAAAGAGAAACAGAGCCAGGTGGTGGTGGTTCAAACCATGATTCCTGTACTTGGGAGGTGGAGACAGGAGTACTATGGCTGGGCAGAGAGAGGAATATAAGGTGGGAGTGCATTGTGTTCAGTCTGAATGTTCCTAGGGACAGGATTGCCCCTTTGGTCTAAGGATTTAATAGAGCTAAGAACTAGGGGCTGGCTGCTCTGCTTCTCTCATCTTTCAACATGAACTTCTCTATGTGACTCCAGGTTTTGATAACTAAGACCAATTAGAAATAGTGCTACAACCTCCAGTGTAGGGTGGCACACCCATCCCATCCCCCATCCACTCCAAAAGGAGGGTGAGGCCTTCCATAAGGGATCATCCAAATCTGTCAAGTTATATTTGACCAGGCCTAGGCCCTCCCTTATATGTCTAGGCTTACTGAGTATCCCTCTATGTGGAATGGGTTCCCAAACATTCTTATAAGAGGGACAAATACAGATCTTCTACCAAAGGCCCCATAGACTACCCAGGAGTGGTAGCCGACACCCACATATAGGGACTCTGGGGTCCAAAAGATCCCCCTTGTTGAGGTCAGCTGTTTCTGTGACTTTCGCCAGGTTATTCTGGGCCCCAATGCTCATCACTCCTCACTCTCTGCAACTGGATAACAGAGTTCTTGCTCTGTGTTAACAGTGGGTGTCTGCTGCTGCTTCCATCAGCTACTGGGTGAAGGTTCTAGGATGGCATTTAAGGTAGTCATCAATCTCATTAAAGGTGAAGGACATTTAAGGTAGTCTCTTCATTGTTGCTTAGATTCTCAGCTGGGGTTATCCTTATGAATTTACACTAGTGCCAGATTTCTCTTTAAACCTGTAATGACTCCCTCTATTGTGGTGTCTCTTGCCATGGTCTCCTCTGTTCTTCCCCTGGCTCAATCTTCCTAGTACCTCATGTCCTCCTCTGCTCCCCTTCTCTTTCTCCTAGCTCCCTCTCCCCTCCCCACATGCTCACAATTAGTTCCTGAGCTCCTGTACTTTTCAATTTATCTGGGGTACAATGGCAAGTGTTTTTAAGGGTGGAATCTGAACTGAGGTGAATCATGTTTAAGGCCTGGCCTTGACACCCTGAGGGTGGTGTGTGGAATGGGGCTACAAAACACAGACTGGAGGCACCCAGTCTCTCTTCACCTACACCTGCCTGTTATGGTAGAAGCTTCACCCAACTTGCCTTCTCCACCTCCTCAAGGAACAGATGCCTGTGGTCTACAGTATGGCAGGTAGGTGAATACTTCTCCACCCATACCTCCTGCTGAATGTTAGCTCACCTAAACCCTACTCCCCAACTCCACACATTGTACCCGGTAAGCAGGAAGAAGCCAGACTTGAACTGAAGCCCCTATACCCAGGGAGTCTGGGTTGTTTAGGCAGAAGCCCTCCTGACTTCTATATCTATGCAAAGAGGTTGGAATGTTGGGTAGCACTATTCCTCCCCTGTGCTCCAGGTGCCAAGGATGGGCATCACCTGGAGTCACCTAGTCCAGACTCCACCCCGAGAAAGACTATTTTTGGCTCTACCCCTGGGGGGTTGGTAAAAGCCTCCACATCTGATTCACCTGGTGGGCCACAAGAAGCAGAGGTGTGTTTGGAGATGAAAAAAGCCAGGAGGCCAGGGAAAACAGGCTCGGGGGCATGGGGTTCTGAAGCCAGCCATATTCACCTGTCAGTGGCTTGAGTTGGTCTCAAGACTATCTGAAAAATATCTTAACGCTTTCCCAACTGAGTTGGAATGGACAGAAGGGATTGGCTATTTTTAGCAGAAAAGGCTTTGGAAAAATTCCAGGGCCATAGCCGGTCTCAGCCTTGAGCAGTACCGGTTCTGGGTACTGAAGGGTATCCGACGCTATGTGACTGCACACTGTGCAGTGCCTAAGGTGGTCACAATGACTAACATGGAAGGGGAGGAGCCTTGCATAGGGAAATCTGCAGAAGCCATGGGGCAGAAACCTCACTTGGGCTGGGAGACTGAAGGGGAGAAATGAAAGCCACAGGTGGCCTCCTTGCAATGGGAGTGGATGGTTCCAGAAATACTCTGTGGCAAGTAGAGTTCACAGGTGTTTCTTGGCAAGGGGGTGGGAGGGAAAGGTGAAAGGTTATCCATGCGAGGATGCAGCAAGGAAATAGATCTTGCCAAAGGTCATGACCCACCCATATGTTCAGATTCAAAGCTCCTGACTCCAGTTAAAGCCGAACAAAGTGGAGTCAGAACTAGATTGATAACAGATAAAGAATGTACTCATGCGATGTGCCAGGCATTGGTGGTGCAGGCCTTTAATCCTAGCACTCAGGAGGTAGAAGCAGGCAGATCTCTGTGAGTTTGAGGTCAGCCTGGTCTACAGAGAAAGTGCCAGGATAGGCTCCAAAACTACACAGAGAAACCCTGTCTCAAAAAACAAACCAATAAACAAAAAAAAATAAAGTACTCACGGAACAAATCCAGGACGCTGGATGCCTGGTCATCTGCTCAGCCATGCGGGAGCGGAAAAAGAGGGTTGAGTGAGCGTCTGCCTCACTCTTAAACACTTATTACGTCACTCTGACCACGCCCAAGTGGGCATGGACAGGGCACCTGTGCCAACCCCAAGAGGGGTGGTCAGCATTTCCCCCTACAATAAAGTGTGTGTTCTTTTACGTGTTTGGAGACTACTGACATGTGAAAAGGCTTTACCACATTGATTACATTCATAGGATATCTCTCTAGTATGTGTTTTCTGATGTATTTGTAAATCACTGTTCTGGGAAAAGGCTCTACCACTTTGATTACATACATAAGGTCTCATTCCATTTTGAGTTCCTTTATGACTTTTAAGCACTGCGTGACTTGAGAAACCTTTACCCCATTGATTACATTTGTTGGTGTTCTCTCCAGTATGTGTTCCTTTATGGATTTGGAGACATCTGTTACATGCAAAGACGTCATCATATTGAAGACTTTCATATGGTTTCTCTCCAAATGAAAATTTTCATATCTTTTAAGTTGCCTGTAACACACAGAGGTTTTAACACATTGGGTACATTCACAGAGTTTCTCTTCTGTGTGGCTTCTTTCATATCTGCAAAGATAATTGGCACATGTAGAAGCTTTACCACATGAACCACGCAGATGAAATTTAGTATCTGTATTAATTAACTTTATAAATCGGACTAATTATAAAGAGGAACCAGATCTTAAGTTTGGTGCTATCGATGCTTCCCTTCATTAGTGGTTGTTTTGTTGTCTCTTAAAATAACTGTGACAGTAAGAGACTTTATTTCACAGCTCACGTTTATAACATCTTACTATATGAGATTTTTCACATTTGAAAAGAACTTCAGGAATTCAGACTTTGCCATACTTGTGGCATTCATAGATTTTTCCGTTCTGCCAGTCAAACTACATTAGAATAACGTACCAGGACAAATGGAAGTATTCATACATTCCAATATTCATAGGGCTTTTCCGCATCGTGCATTGTTGGTATGTTTCTAATGGAATCGGAAAAGCAGTTAATTGTAAACCTACATCACATTCAAATATATTCACACTGGAGACTACTAAATATTTTTCATATCTTCTAACTGTTGAGAGAGAGACACACACACAGAGAGGTACATTGCTTCTTTTCATATTCTATGCTCACTTGGCTTTTATTTATAGTGACATATGATATTCTTTATTTTCTTCTTGGATTTTGGAGACAGGTTTCCCAGTGTAGCTTGGTGTCCTCTTCTGCAACTCACTCTGTAAACCATGCTGGCCTCCAACTCAGAGAGATCCACCTGCCTCTGCTTCCCAAGTGCTGAGATTAAAGGGAGATTGTGACTGGTTCAAGACATTGTCCACAATCTTCCCTGAATGTCTAGTACTTTAGGGCTATGGCACCAGCAACTATTAGCTAAGGTATTTAAAACTCCATTTTCCTATTCTCTTTTTATTTTGTAAATTATGTTTAAATTAGAAAGAACCTAATTTTATATATCAATCAAAATTCTCTCTCATTCCCATCCTCCCATACCCCTCAATGCCCCCATTCCCATTCCATCTCTGCTGCCCAGGAAGGGGGGCCTTCCATGAGGGATTATAAAATCTGTCAAGTGATTTGGGGCTGGACCTAGGTCCTACCACATGTGTCTAGGCTCAGAGAGTGTCCCTCCATGGGGAATGGTCTCCCAAATTTCATTCAAGAACTATGGATAAATACTGATCCACTACCAGAAGCCCATGGACTCTCCAGGCCTCCTAACTGACACCCACATTTATTGGGCCTGTTTGGGTCCTATACTGGTTTGCAGCTGTCATTCTGGGGACCATGAGCTCCCACTTGCTCAGGTCAGCTGTATCTGTGGGTTTCCCTAGCATGGTCTTGATCCCTTTGCTCATCACTCCTCCCTCTCTGCAACTGGAATCAGATTTCAGGTCAGTGTCTAGCTGTGGGGGTCTGCTTCTGCTTCCATCTGCTACTGGATGAAGGCTCTAGGATGGAATTTTAGGTAGTCATCAATCTCATCATAGGGGAAGGGCATTTAAGGTAGCCTCTCCACTACTGCTTGAATTCTCACTTGGTTTCATCCCTGTAGGTCTTGGGATATTTTCCTAGTGCCAGATTTCTCTTTAATCCTATACTGTCTCCCTCGATTATGGTATCTCATACCTTGCTCTCCTCTATTCTTGCCCTGACTCAATCTTCCAGCTCCCTCATGTCATACGCCCCCCTCCCATTCTCCCCTTCTCTTTCTCCTACCTCTCTCTTCCCAACCTCATGTCTCCAATTCTCTCAGGGTCATGCCATCTTATGCAGATTTTCTATTTTGCTTGAAATAGTATAACTACAACAATTTTGTTTCATGAAAACATCAGTCCTTTATCCAGATCATTGATTTACCTTGACTGTGGGTCCCCAACATATTGACAGTCAGGCATTTTTATCAATCATCTGAAATTGATCACAAGACTCCATCCAGCTAAGTTTTACAGCTGATGAGCAAGAATTTGCTCATGTTCCTTTCTTCTCACACCCCTTTCTGCACTGTGCCTATACCACCTTCAAAATTGGTAAATGAACTTATTTTTTTACATATACCTCTCTTCATTTGCAGTCCCTGATACAATTCAGAAGGATTGGTCAACATTCATTAAATGGGCTATATGTCCTTCTAAATGACAAGTCAACACCCTGCCTTGTAGGAATTGCAGCAGTGTCTTCCCAGCACTGGGTAGCAGCAGCAGAATTAGCTGTGTTCAAAGCAATTCTCAACTACATAGCCTAGGGGCACACCTGATCTCAATACTGGAACCCACAAATCTGGTCTTTCTTCATTCACATGACATGAATGAATACATCCTGGTAATTTAAAGAAGAAAATCCTGAATCTAGCTGTCTTAGTTGGAATTAATAGTGCTATGAATAAACACCATGACCCCACAACACTTATAAGAAAACACTTAATTCGTGGAGCTCACTTACAGATTTGCAGGTTCAGTCAATGTCATCAGAAAGGGGAGCATGGTGTGAAGGAAAATATGGTTCTGGTGACATCTTGATAAGCCTTAAAGTCCACTGTCTTCCCACTATGAGAAATATTGTTTTTCCTTATCATTGAGTCTGTTATACCTCATCCAAGGACCTGGGAAGAATTCTGGCTTATTCTGCAGATGGTGAAACCCAGGTTCACAGAGATGAGTAGATTTTGAAGCTAGTTAAGTGCAACTGCTCATGTTCCTCATCCCATCATTCTAATGCCTCACTAAGACAAGTGGAAGCCACCTAAGCCAGGCAGGGTGGCAGAGGCCTGTAATCGTGGTCCTCAGAAAGTGGAGGCAGGAATTTCATGATTTCTTTTCTTTATAAATATTTTTATTGAAAATTTTTTATTTATTATGTATACAACATTCTGCTTCCATGTATATCTGCACACTAGAAGAGGGCACCAGATCTCATAACGCATGGTGGTTTGCCACCATGTGGTTGCTGGGAATTGAACTCAGGACCTCTGGAAGAGCAGCCAGTTGCTCTTAACCTCTGAGCCATCTCTCCAGCCCAAATTTCAGGATTTCATAGTCATCCAAGATGTAAATTGTACATATTGGGGTGGGGGGCAGAACAAATGGAGACTGTGACTGGTTCAGGATAGTGTCAGTAAATTTCCTTGAATTCCCAGTACTTCAGGGCTATGGCACCAGCAATTGATAGTCAGGTGTTTTCCACCCCATTTTTTTCTATTCTTGATAATATTTTCCATTCTTGATAATGTTTCCTGACTAAGGCAGTCCAGATCACTTTGTGTCCAGACTCTATTGCTCATTAAAGACTGTTATTCTCCTACATTTGGTAGAATTAACCTTAGGCAGGTAGTGCTCCCTAATTGCATATCTAATACCCTGTGTTCAGATCTCAAAATTTGGGTGTTGGTATCTGAAATAAGGTCAACTCCAAGAAGAATATGTGCTGAGACACCTGCCAATCCATGTAGCACTTTTTAGGTGAAACAATAAAGACTTTTGGAGATTAAAAATGACAAGAATAAAAGAGTTTACATAACTAAAGAAGTACATAATCATTGGAAACTTGATGCATCAATGTTAAGATACATAATTAGGTAATTTTTGTTTGTTTTTCAAGACATGGTTTCTCTGTGGCTTTAAGGGCATCCGGGTAGAACATGCTTGTCTCACATCACAGAGATCCTCCTGCATCTGCCTCCCAAGTGCTTGGATTAAAGATGTGTGATACCAATACCTGTCTCCATATAAATTAAAATTTTAACATGAATTGAATAAAATCCAAAGAAAATTCCCAATACCTCATAACAGTATATCTGATTCCAAACCAATATGCATATTGGAAACACTCAGAATTCTCGAGAGGATTTCAAAAAAATAGTATACTTATTGACAAAGAATGATTTCTAAATTCACAAAAATATCTACAGCAAAGGAGAAGGTATACAATGTTGGAAAAGCATAAGGGGGATGGAGAGGTAAAGCCAAGAACAAAGGCAGGAAAATGTAATCACCTTTTCATCAAAAGTCCAAAGGGAACTCAAGGAGGTAATCTGAGATCTTGACAATGTAAACCAGATACCCATGATTCTATATGTGTAAAAATTAACTAAACAGACTGCACAAATCCCCCCAAATTATCTCAAAAGACACTTAATGTGTTCTGTTTCTGACTCTCAAGCTATCGATATTTCTTCCAGGGAGGTCCCATGGTCTAGAACTCCATCTACAAATGGGGATAATATCTTGCTATTTTTCTGCAAACTCTCATATACCCTTGAGGTTTGAGGAAAATTCAGCTTGGTGCCCACACAGAAAATAACATAGAAGTATAATTTAATGTCTACTTCCTGCCACATGTACATTGACACCACATGGGGAATCTGCCCTATCTGTCTACACAACACCAGGCACACCTGAGAAACCTCTGCAGATCAGAAATTCCTTTTGTTCCCTGGAACTCAACTTCCCCAAATCACACCATTGTAGCTGGTGGTAGCAGAAAGTTAAAGCAGTCTGATTATGTATTGCTGAAGGAAGAACCCCATCACCTCAGTAGGACCCATATGGCATTAATTCTGTGGATCCTGTAAATGGTTTTCCCAAGTGTGGTGGTATCTTGGATGTGCTTTAACCAATGAATCTTTCCAGGTGGTAGTGGCACAAGCCTTTAATCCCAGCACAGGAGAGGCAGAGGCAGGTGATTCTCTATGACTTCCTGAAATTCCATTTCAGGCCCCAAAGCTACACAGAGAAACCCTGTCTCAAAAACTAAAACAAACAAAAAGCCAACTGTAAGGAGACACCCTAGCCCTGCCCCTGGGAATCTTCACAGGTGCCAAATGTTCTGAGGACTTGCTCATGAGGACAAGGTGAAGGGAAGTCTGGGGTAAGGGAAGGTTTTTAAGGGCTGCACATGGAGACCCCGCTCTCTCTTCTGCTCCCCCAGCTACCTGCGCTGATTCCAGTTCCCTCCCTCTGGCTTGATTGGTGTATCTCAATAAAGAAAACTTTGGCACTATCAGAGGCAGTGGGCTGATCACTCCACAGCCAACTAAAATAAAAACAAACAAAAATAAACAAACAAAAAATCTTGCCTGAAGATCAGAGTGGAGACAGGCAGTATTTAGCCATAGGGGCCAGGCCATGGTGGATCATAACTTTAATCTCAACACTTGGAAATCAGAGGCAGGTGGATCTAACTAAGACCAATTAGAATTAGTGCTACAATCTCCAGTGTAGAGTAGGGTGCCATAGCTAAACTGTGCTGTAGAAGAGTAGAATTGATGGTAACAGAATTGATGGTGTAAGGATTTACCAATTTACCAAGTTTATTGCTATATTTTCCATATGTTGGTACATGAGAGAATGCTTTCTGTATGTATACAGCATATGGAATGTAAATAATTATTAGCTGCTTGAGTGTTGGTATCTGCACTCTGATCATTCTAAAAAGATGATATGCTGAGCCAACTGCCAAGATTTAAAATATGTTTTATGTTATAACCCTTTCACAGATTAATAACAAAACTTGAATGAAAAAAATTAAATGTGTGATCATTTGTTATATGATGCATCATAAATATGGAAAATTTGCAGCATAAAATGACAATGCTCCACAATTTATAACAAAATGCTGATTACAAAGCTACATTCAGAAAATATTAAATACAATAAAAAAGCTACATTCACAGTGGAAAAACTATAATTTTTAATGTGATTATGAAAACTTAGTACACAGGTTGACATAATATTACATTTGTAGTTGCCACAATGCTACAATAATCAAAATATGTGCTATATTTGTAAAAGAATAAAGGTGGAGAGAAAAAGCCAAAAACAGAGGCTAGAAAATATAGTCAACTATTAATCAAAAGAAGAAAAGAAACTTATCCAGGAAAGAGTAATCTTGAAAAATGTTATCCAACTACCTATAAATCTAGGTGTATAGAGATTAAATAAACACAGACTTCAAAACTCCAATGAAATTAACTCAAAGTGAACCCAAAACTGTTGTTTCTGACCCTCCAGCTACTGATATTTCTTCTAAAGTCAGAAGCACCATGTACAAGAGCTTTCTCTAAATGGAGATTTCTTGCTATGGCTCTGCAGCACTTTGTGCCTCTTGTGGTCTCACGTAAACCCAGCCCCAATGATGCCCAAACTCAAAGCAACATGGAAGAATAAATTAATGTCTCCTTCCTGCCACATGGATTAGGCACCAAGATGTGGATGCTGCCTAAACTTCCTGCCCAACACCATGAATACCTGAGGAATCTCTAAAGAACCTTCTTTGTCACCTGCACCTAAATTCTACTGAATCAGATTATCGTAGTTGGTGTAGTAGAAACTAAATAACATTCTAATCATGTATTGAGGAAATACAATCGATTTCACTATCTTTCTTCCATTTTGTTAACACTTTGTAGTATTTTTATGACAAACCTGGAAGTGGAATGCAATATTCAGGAATTCTATTAATGAGACTGTCAGTTTTCCAATCAGTGTTCCCACTGCACACCAAACAAAGTGCCTGTGTGTGCACACTGGACAGTGATATTACAAGCATCATATCCTCCATTGCCAGGGCTGCAGATTCTCATTATATCCAAGAAATCTATACACAGGGAGGCCCAGGAGACAAGGACAACTGCCACAGTTACCACAAGGCCGAAAAGAAACACAGTCTGTCTCATGGTCCATGCAAATCTCAGCAAAAATGACAGCTCAGCAGAACTGCTCTGAACAACCTACACTCACTACATTATAGCTTGTTTCTTCCTTACAATTCCCTAGAGCAGAAGGAGAGGAGAATCCTGGAAAGAAACTGCAACCTACCTGCCACCTGATTGCTGGACCACCCAGCTGGGCCTAGAATATTAGTAGGCTCCCTACTAGGTGATCAGAGATCAAATGACCCAGATAGCACAGGCCTTCCAGCCTGCTCTTCCTGCCCAGAAGACAGTCACCTAGGCAAGAAAGTTTGTATTGTATTAGACATTCTTCCACTTTCCTGGAACACAACCTGCTCCTCATGCAGAGCACAGGGTTCTCTCTGTGCAATTCAGTCATACACTCATGTACAGTGTCACCAACCCTTGACCTCATTGATGGGAAATACTGCTGCCAGATGTATGTCACATTCAAACAGTAACTGTTGTTACAGTGTAAATGTTGTTGTAGAAAAACAGATCATGAAATAGAAAACAGTGAGCTGTCATGGTAGGGCTCAGGAACAGCAAATTGAATGAGGGTAAGTTGTAGATATGATAGAAAAAATTACTTTGAAAACTTGAAAAGAGCTTTATGGCCATGTGCTCCAGAAGAGAGTAGGGATTTATCTTGGAACACATCAAGGATTTCTCAAATCTTTTCTTTCAGACTTATATCTAAACCCAGAAATATAATTGTTGTCATAGGCAGGACACATTTTACCCAGATTTTTTTTCATTTAGCTTTTGTAACTATAGCAATTTGGTTTCAAGATAAAGTCTGTCCTTTATCCAGTTTCTTTTTTTTCAGTATGAACAACAATTTTCAATTTTTATAGAGCTTCATAGAGATCGGCCAATGCTGGAAACCCCATTGTTACCACCTAACTCCTCACCAATGAGAATAAAAAGGTGTCCATGGCAACTTATTTGGTGGGGGAGGGGACTCTTATGCCAAGGGAATTGTCATCTTGACATGACATGAGAGAAGGATCATTTTGCTTGACTAAGATCTTCAGGCTACAGAGCAGCCACAGCTACACATGGCTTTGTGTTGTCGGGTCTTCTCCATGCTTGACTCAACCACAGACTCCTGGGCCCTCTGAATCTCATGGACAAGCAGAGCAAATGCTTCCTCTACACCTTGTCGTGTCTTGGCTGAGGTCTTGATGAAGGGGACTCCCCACTTATGAGTTAGGATAGCTGCATCAGTGTGAGCATCTCCATCTGTTGTCACTAGGTCACATTTATTGCCCACAAGTACCAGGGGCAAGGGCTGCTTCTGTTGCAGGCTCCAGGTAGACCATATCTGCTGCAGCTGGTCCAGAGATGAGGGGTCATCAAGAGCAAAGACACCCAGCACACCATCACCAGCTGCTAAGCACTGGTCTCGCAAGTCCCTGTAGATATCCTGCCCTGCTGTGTCCATGACATTCAAAATGTAGCCACTATTGTCTAGGGCCACCTCCTTCCAGTAGGAATCCTGGATAGTGGGGTCATGTTCTTCTACGAATCATTGGTGGGACATCTGGATAGTGAGAGCACTTTTACCAACACCACTTGCACCAACCACTACTAGTTTGTACTCAGGAAGCTGCCTGCCAGCATCTTTGCATTGTGCCCAAGCCTCATGGCTTTCCTCTGGGGATCTTTTGCACTGTGTGTTGATGTCCAAGATACTAGACTTTGTTGGCAATGCCATTCCCCAACCAGTCAGCTCAAGGAATAAATGTAAACAGCAGGCACTGTGTCCCCGGAGTGGAAGTCCACTGTGGAGCTGCAAGTGGCTCTCTGTCCAGTTTCTTGATTGTTCTCATCTGTGGACCCCAAGAAATGCACAATCAGGAAAATCATGGATCATCTAGAATTGATTACCTAATTCCACATTGCTAATGTCAACTACTGTTGAAGGAGGAAATCTCAACCTCCATCCTGCCTCTCCCTTTCTGCACTGTGACTCCACCAGTTTCAAAGTTGGTCAATGAACTCAATTCTAGCACAGGTCCATCTTTATTTATAAGTTCCCAGTAAAAATCAGAAAGCTTGGAGTTCACGGATTAACTGGTTTATTTTTCCTTCTCACGGACTAGTAAAGGCCTAGACTGGAAGGAGCTGCAGGATTGTCTTCCCAGCCCTCGCCAGGAGAAGCAGGATTAGGTGTCCAATGCAATCTCTGTGACACAGCATGAGGCAAGCCTGGGCTACAGATACTTTGATCTACACAGAAATCAATAATATAGGATCACTGGAGAGAAAAGCAATGAAACTTAAAAAAACCTAGAAATATTGGAGAACAGGAATAAATAGTGATAAAAGCAGCAATACACTTAAAGAAAACATTTAAAAAGATAGCAATAAGTGTTTTTTTTAATAAAAATAATGTATTTTTAATATTTCAAAAACACAGGCTGGGCAGTGGTGCCCCTCAACTTTAATCCCAGCACTCGGGAGGCTGGAACTTTGTCAAGCAGCAATGTCCACCTGTGGTCCATGCCATTTTTTAACAACATAGCTTCTCATGCTATCTATCTATCTATCTATCTATCTATCTATCTATCTATCTATCTATCATCTATCTATCTATCTATCTATAAATACATAAGTAATTAATATTTGTAATTCCATGCTTCTTTAAGTCCCCATGGGACACTTCCTCTGCAAAGGGGGATTATTCAGAGAAGCTATACAATATCACGACAAGGAAATTTATTAAAAAAAAAAAACCTTTCTGTTATTTCTGAGTGTCTGTAAAGTGATTGCATTTATTTGGACCATGACAGTTATGTGGAGACCAGCAGTGTACTTCATGGAGTGTATTTGGCTGCAACTCATGAAACAGTACACCCATAATTTTTTTTTGTTTTTGTTTTTGAGGTAGGGTTTCTCTGTATTGCTTTGAAGATTGTCCTGGAACTTGCTCTGTAGACCAGGCTGGCCTTGAATTCACAGAGATCCACCTACATCAGCATCCCAAGTGCTGGGATTAAAGGTGTGTGCCAGCATTTTGTGGTGGCCCATAAAATTCTAATTTCCCTGGGAATCTCTCTGTGGGTAAAGACTTTAGTCTTCCAAATGAGAATGTCTCCATTGAAGAAAGATTTACTTCTCACTTGACATCCTCACAGGAGAAACAGGATCTGAGAATGTGGGAATGGTTTAGAGATGAGGAAAATCCATGATTTGGCTTCATTAGAATATTTAATTTTGCATTTTTTTCCTTCAGTCTAAGCTTGTTAGGACCCAAGGAATGGATTATTTACTGTGGATTTTCTTTATCATTCCTAATTACTCAAACTGAATAAATATATTTTAAATTCTTTTCAGTGTTGTCTTTTTGCCTTTCATATTATTTTTTTCTCTTGCTCTTAAGAGAGGTATTACTGTGACTCCCTGTCTTACCTACAAATCACACTATAGACCTTGCTATGCTAGGACATCAGAGATATCTGTCCATCTTGACTACAGAGTACCTGCATTATAGTTGAACATGCCACTAGATAAGTTTCTTCATTTGATTGGCTTGATGAGTTTCTTCATTTGATTTGTTGAAGAGGAGTGACTGAGCCTTGCTTGTTAGGGGAGCCAGAACACAGGCTCTGGTTATAACTCCAGTAACTGAAGAAGGTACCCCTGAAATGCAGCCTTTCTGCCTTAAAGTCCACTGTATTTCAACTATGAGAAATTATTTTTCCTTATCATTGAATCTGTTGTAAATCATCAAAGGACTTGGGAAGAGTTGTGCCTTATTGTGTAGGTGGTGAAAAACCAGGCTCACAAAGATAATTCAATTTTGATTGTACTTAAGTACAACTCCTCATGTTACTCATCCCAACTTTCTAATGCCTCACTAAGTGAAGTTGAGGCCACCTGAGCCAGGCATGGTGTCAGAGGACTGTAATCATGGTCCTCAGAATATGGAGGTAGGAATTTCAGGATTTCAAAGTCATACATGATAAAAATGGTCAATGATGTATGTTGGGAGAACAACAGTACAAAGGGAGCCTGTGACTGGTTCAGGACAGTGTCCATAATCTGCCCAGAAGCTCCAGTACTTTAGGGCTATGGCACCAACAATTGTTAAGCTAAGGTATTTACCGCCCCATCTTTCCTATTTCTTATTTAATTTCATGAATGTTATTTAAATTAAACACAGTCTTATTTGATATATCCATCTCAGTTCCCTCTCCCTCCCATCCTCCCATGCCACCCACACCCACCACCCATCCCATCCCCCATCCACTCCCCAAGGAGGGTGAGACCTGCTATAAGGGATTATCCAAATCTGTCAAGTCATTTTTCACCAGGGCTAGGGCCCTATCATGTGTCTAGGCTTATTGAGTATCCCTCTATGTGGAATGGGTTCCCAAACATTCTTATAATAGGGATAAATACACATCTTCTACCAGAGGCCCCATAGACTGCCCAGGAGTGGTAGCTGACACCCACATATAGGGACTCTGGGGTCCATGAGATCCCCCTTGTTCAGGTCAGCTGTTTGGGTGAGTTTCTCCAGGTTAGTCTTGGCCCCTATGCTCATCACTCCTCGCTGTCTGCAACTGGATTACAGCTCTGTGTTAACTGTGGGTGTCTGCTGCTGCTTCCATCAGCTACTGGGTGAAAGCTCTAGGATGGCATTTAAGGTAGTCATCAATCTCACTAAAGGGGAAGGACATTTAAGGTATTCTCTTCATTGTTTCTTAGATTCTCAGCTGGGGTTATCCTTATGGATTTACCCTAGTGCCAGATTTCTCTTTAAACCTATAATGGCTCCCTCTATTATGGTGTCTCTTAACTTTCTCTCCTCTGTGCTTCCCCTGGCTCCATCTTCCTAATACCTCATGTCCTCCTCTGCTCCCCTTCTCTTTCTCCTAGCTCCCTCTCCCCTCCCCACATGCTCACAATTAGTTCCTGAGCTCCTGTACCTTTCAACTTATCTGGGGTACAATGGCCAGTTTTTTAAGGGTGGAGTCTGAACTGAGGTGAATCCTGTTTAAGGCCTGGCCTTGACACCCTGAGGGTGGTGTGTGGAATGGTGCTACAAAACACAGTCTGGAGGCACCCAGTCTCTCTTCACCTACACCTGACTGTTATGGTAGAAGCTTCACCCAACTTGCCTTCTCCACCTCCTCAAGGAACAGATGCTTGAGGTCTACAGCAA
>NW_023277291.1:0-16177 GCF_003668045.3 Cricetulus griseus | reverse complement strand
CCATGTTTTTCTTTTTGTGACTTGGTTACGTTAATCAGTATGTTTTCATCTACTTCCACCATTTGCCTGTAAATTTTAAGTTTCCATTTTTTTCTGCTGTGTAGTACTGTATTGTGTAAATGTACCACATATCCTCTATCCATTCTTCAGTAGAGGGGCATCTAGGTTGAATCTAGTTTCGAGCTATTAATGCTGCTATGAACATTTTTGAACAGATTTCCTTGTTGTATGAATTTTCATCTTTTGCCTATATGCCTATGAGTGGAATTGGTGTATCTTGTGGTAGATTGATTCCAATTTTCTTGTGGAACTTCCGTACTTATTTCCAAAGTGGTTGTAGGACTTTGCACTTCTACCAACAGTGGAGGAATGCTCCTTCTCAAATCCTCTCCAGCATAAAATGTCATTGTTGATTTTTATTTTAGCCATTCTGACAAGAGAGATATGCTATCTCAGAGGTTCCATTCATTAATTCTGGAACTCAGTGTTAGTGCAACTGTTGTTATGTTGAGGAAGCCTTTTGCTGAACAAATTCTATGAGGGTACCTCCTATATTCTCTTCTAAGCGGTTCACTGTGGCTGGATTTATTTTGAGTTGTTTTCCATCCATTTCTTTTTTCTTGTTGTTGTTGTTGTTTTTGCTTGGTTTTACAAGACAGGTTTTCTCTTTATTGCTTTGGAGCCTCTCCTGGAACTAGCTCTGTAGACCAGGCTGGCTTTGAACTCAAAAAGTTCCATCAGCCAATGCCTCCCAAGTGCTGGGATTAAAGGCATACAACAATGCTCGGCTTCTTTGATCCATTTGGACTTATGTTTTGTGCCTGGTGATAGTAATGTATCTGTCTGCAGTCTTTTACATGCCTGCATTTGGTTATACAAGCATTATTTGTTGAAGATGTTTTCTTTTTCTTTTTTTTTTAGTAATTTTTTGTCTTTTTTATTTTATTTTATTTTACATACTAATCTCAGTTACCCTTGAATCTCCTCATCCTGGTCACCCACCTTCCCCTCACGTCATTGGGATCCACTCTTTTGTGTGGGTAAGGTCTCCTCTGAGGAGTCAATTTGAAGTCTATCCCATCACCACAGTGAGACAGGACCAAGGTGCTCCATGCTGTGTCTATGATGAGCAAGGTATCTCTCCATAGGATCATTGTACATTTTGTATATATATGATTTTTTATCATTTTGTATTTGAATTAGAAACAAGATTGATTTACATGACAATACCAATTCGCTTCATCCTACCATCCCCAACTAAAACCCTACCTATAATACACCCTTTCTTCTATTCTTCACCTGATTCAACCTTTCTGCCCCGTCATGACCTCTGCATCCTTCCTCTTCTTCCCTTCTCATTTTTTATAGCTCCCTCCCCCCTCTTCCCATGCTCTCAATATGCTCAGGGGATCGTGACCCTTTCCCCTTCTCCAGGGGACAATGTTTGTCTCTCTTATGGTCCTCCTTGTTTAATAGTTTCTCTGGCAGCATGTATTGTAGCCTTGTAATCCTTTACTGTATGTCTAAAATCCACATATGAGTGAGTTTGTAGAAGATGCTTTCATTTATCCTTTGTATAACATCCAGTGTTTGTAGGTATGTGAGTCCATATTACAGTTTTCAATTTGAGTCCATTGGTCTACCTGTCTTTTAAATTATTTTTCTGTGTTGTTTTTTGATTGAGCATCAGTGGGGTTGTATTTACCTGAAACAAAAGGAATTATAGGGAGATGCTGATGTATAGGAAGAGATCACCTTCACTTCTGGAGATAACTCTGGATCATGGTGCTTCTGTTTTAGAAGAACTACCAGTAGCTTGAGGGTCAGAAACTACAATTCAAGGGTCATTTGAAGTAATTTTATGTAAATTGTGAAGTCTGTGTTTATTTATTCTTTTATATCCATGGGATTATAGGGGTCTGAGTAACATTGGTAAAGATAACCCTTTTCCTTTCCTATGTTTTCTTTGGGCTATTGATTAAAAGTTGACAATATTTTTTCTGCCTTATTTCTTTCCTTTTTCTCACCAACCCCATCTTCTTTGAAAATACTTCACATACTTTTGATTGTTGTATCTTTTTGATAAGCGTAGACCTCATATTATGTGAATCTGTGTACTGATTTTCTGTAATCTATAACAGTAAAGTAGTTATATTCATTTTCATAAAAATATTCGACCTTCCCCAAGTTGTCTTGATACAATTTCTTATGTTGTCAGTTCTTGAAGGTTTTGATTTGGGGAGCGTTGCTGTGGAGAGACAGTTTTAGTTTTTATCATCTTTATCTTAGATGCTTGCCTCTTCCCAGTTTCTGGTTCACTATCATTTCTCTGTTTTCCAGTTGTTGTTATCTCTATGTTTTAATCATTAGTGCTTAAGTGATTTATATGATTTATACATTGGCTTTATATTTTAAAACCTTCTCATATATTGCTGTCTCTGTCTCCTATTTAGCCTCAGTTTTCAATATGATCAATCCTAGGGTCATCTGATCAAATATTGATTGGGTTCTTAGATCGGAATGTCTGACTTCTGCCTGAAAAAGACTGTGTTTACTGATGATTGATGTGGGAAGAAGAATTCGACTGTGTTGGCAATGTCTCATAGCAAGTTTTCCTGGGCTGCTAAAGAGAACTAGCTGAATACAAGATAATAAAAAAGCAAAAGAGAAAATAAAAAAAAATGGTCCCACAGGTTTTTCCTTCAGTGCAAAACTTGAGTTTCTCTCTTGAGCTCCCAAATAGATGGACTTTGGCCTAAGCATAACAATAAAATCAATACATTACCAGAGTAGCTTTTACTTAAATAATTTAATCACAGTGACAGTATTTCATTCATCCTTTCCCATAATTATTTCAGCGATTAATTCATTTCATCTTTCAGGACTTCTATCAAGTTAATAAAGTTGGTCTTTATTGTGCTTCAACCATGTTGGGCTACTCATGAGTTGGTCTCATAGTTTTGATGGAAACTGATAGCGATTTATTGCTCTGGTGGTTGTTGTTTGTGATTTTACACTGGTGTCCAGTTGTCTTGCTTTGAGGTGATTGTGGGTCTAGGTGCTAATTTCTCAGTCTTTCTTTGTTGGAAGGGTGCTTTTTCCCTTGGCTTCTATTTGCCATCTTATATTCTGATCAGAGGGCCTATGGTTGAATAGGGCTTCTCACCATATTTTGGGTGCTGGAAATCTTTCTGTATGTGTGGTCTTTGTTCCAGCAGGGTGTATCTGCCATGGTTTGAAATTGTAAGAATGGAAGAGAGGAGAGAACCTGGTGATAGTGTTGAGACGGCATGGAGAGATTGGGACATTTTTGTGGTTAGGTGGACCATATGGATTTCTGGCAGATGCTGTATCCTTTGAGCACAGAGATTCCTCTAAAGTTGGAGACTACAACAAAGAAATGAGGAGGAAATTGAATTGTAAACAGTGTTCAGGGTTATTGAAAGAATGGAGAAGATCCACTGGAGAGGAAATAGTGTGTATTTCTTATAGATCACATGAACTCTGGTCCAGAAGTGTATCTTTGCTTCAGTTTACCTACATGTTAGTCTGACTTATGTGACCTGCACATGAGCAGAGGATATTAATACAATTTTTGCTGTGACATGGCTTTGTGGATGGCAGTTGATTTTATGTTGGAGGACTCTGTTTGGGAATGAATGTGGAAGTTTCATGAACTGCTGTCCAACATTACCTGTTATTTGGGCTGGTGTGACATGCACATGAGAAAGGGATGTCTCCCTCAGTTGGAGGCTGGAATACGGCCATACTCCTCTTATTCTGAATGGTATTATATCCTTTGCTTTAATATGTTGGGAATCCTTAATTAGTTTCTTAATTATACAATATGTAACAGTCAAGACATTGTCTTGACTATCAGAAGGGAATTTGTGCTTTATGGGCTGTTATATGTTATGATAATCAATGAACTTGGAATAAATACACAAATTCCCCTACCTCCACTGCTTCCAACCCTCTCCACAATATCCATTCCCCCAAATCCACTGATACTCTGTTTCCCTTTAGAAAAGACAAGCCCCCCCATGGATATCAACTAAACACATCATGACAAGGTGCAATATGACTTGGCACAAACCCTCATACAAGGCTGGCCAAGGTAATTCAGTAGAAGGAAAAGTGTCCCAAGAGCAGGTGAAAGAGTCAGACACACCACAGGAGCTACTGATACGAATCCCACAAACAAACCAAAATAAACAACCAAAGCATGTTTGAAGAATTACTGACACAGAGCCATGCAGGCTCCATGATTGACTCTTCACTTTCACTGAGCCCCAAGGAGCCGTGTTAAGTTCATTCTGTGTGACATGTTCTCCTGTTTTCTGGCATTGGGGAAATGCCCAGAGATATACAAGGATGACCCCAAATAACATTCTACGCAATAGTGAAAAGGTTATCCTAAATGCCCTTCTCATTTATTGAGATTGATGACTACTTTACATGCCATCCTAGAGCCTTCATCCAGTAGTTTATGGAAGCAGAAGCAGACACCCACAGCTAAGCACTGAACCAAAAGCCTGGAATCCAGTTGTAGAGAGTGAGGTGTGATGAGCAATGTATTCATGGCCAATCTGGGTTAACCCACATAAACAGGTGACTTGAAGAAGAGGAGCTCATTGACTTCAAACTGACAGTTCAGAACCAGCATAGGACAGAACTAGGCCCTCTGAAATTGGGAGTCAGTTAGGAGACCTGGGCATTCTATGATGCCTCTAGTCATGGAAGAGAATTTATCTCTAGTGTACAAATGGACATTGGGATCCCATTCCACACTGAGGGATACTTTCTCAGCCTAGACACACTGGGGAATGACTAGGCCCTGCCACAAATAATGTGATGGGCTTTGATTCCCCAATGGAAGGTCTCACCTTTTCTATTAAGCAGAAGAGGGAAGGGATGGGGTTCAATGTTAGGTATGGGTGAATGGGAGGGGCACGGAAGTAGGACTGGTATATATAGTAAGAATGTTTGTAATTTAAATTTAGAAAATTAGAAAACATAAAAGATCATACTCATCAGAATTTAGAACTCTTAATTTTACCAGGACCAGATGTCTGAAGGAGTAATTTACCTCCAGCAATTCTTTCTCACCTCACAGGATCACCTATCCAACTATTGTTTCTATCCCATCCCTTCCACCCTACATCAGCTGTGCTCACATTTAGATCTTAAATGTTAAAAACAATGAAGATAATGACTAAATATCATATACTGAAATTAAAAACACATAAAATATTATAAAAAGGAGACTCTGACCTCATCCTTAAAGGGAAAATAGAACTTTGAAATTAATGAGATAAATGAGCTATAAAGTGTGTTTTATTTACATTTATAAGTTATTCAAATCTTGGATATGCATTTTATATTAAATTATAAAGTGTATATTGCAGTTAAATATGGGCTGCACACCGGAGATTATCATCAGAAATGTTAAATGTGTGGGCCCTCTACTCTTCTTTTCTCTTGAGCCTTCCTCCTTGCTTCCAGATTTATCCTTCTGTGTTCCTGATACCACAGCCTATTCTTTCATCTGACTCACTATTGGATAAACATGTCTTCATCAGAATATAAGATGTTGTATTCAGGCAAAGAAGAACAGCTTCATAAAATTAAACTAATTTTATCAACACATAGTTTCTTCATTAAGCAAATTTTCTATAGCATAAAAGTAATACATTTTAAAATAAGGTTCTATAGAAATACACATTTACAATACGGTCAGTATTTTGCTTTAAGTTGCACACATGTATGTGATATTTTAGAATGCCATGAAGTATAATGATGTGCATATTGACTTCACTTGGGAAGAGTGGACTTTGCTGGATAGTTCTCAGAAGAATCTCTACAAAGATGTGATGCTGGAGACCTATGAGAACCTCAATGATATAGGTAAGAGTATGTTTTCCTTCCCATTTTAAAATAATAGGACAACTGTTCCTTGGTTATTGGTGCTCTTCTTTAATTTGATTGAGAAAGAAAAAGAATACAATAAATGAATCAAAGTTATAAAGCTCACTGAGGACAATAACATATTTTTTGCACATTTGCCTATATTATTTCTCAATAATACTGTATACATTTTCTTCCCCTATATTTTAGGATACTCTTGGGATGATAATATTTTTGAAGAACATTGTGCAAGTTCAAAAAGACATGACAGGTAATTTTCATTTACAAGCTCACAGAAATGTGTCTCTGAAGAAATTGAAATGTGTCCTGAAGTTTGAAACAGAAACAGCAGTGTATTTAAGCACAGCTTAATTTGCATTGATGACTATTAAATTCTCACAACAACATAGAACTCAATTTCAGGTAGTTTAACTGCATTTGCAAGGCAATATTTTAAGAAAGAAGACAAAGAAATAATGCATTGAGAGAAAATGCCACTTAAATCCTTACACCACGAGAGATATTCTGTAGTACCGTAAATCCACTTATTTCATACTACCTATATTACTAAAGATATAGACAAGATTGAATTGATAGTCATATTTCCAAAACTTCCATTAAGCAAATACTCCACAGAAAAGTTGGTTTTACTCATGTACTTGCTGTGACAGGAGAAATAATTGTCAAGAGTCAAGGGGCAGTTATTGTATGGATGTGTAATCACAAGAACATATATCTATAAAGAACAGAAAGTCAAAATGAATTAAATGAGGAAGCCTCTTCTTCGTAATCTTTACATTATTAAGAATATCATGTACTAGTCAGGATTAAAGCCATTTCAGCAAAGAGATATGTAGAACATGATATACCTCTCTTGCAGGATATTTAAAATCGTGTAGTAGTCCCCATTTTGAGCATACTTGCTAAATTTGATTCAAGTATACCAGTAATTTGTTTTCCATCTTCATTGATAATTCACCAAGCTCACTCTGTAGAAAAGCCCTATGAATCTATGACTGTGTAAATATTTCCATTTCTTGTAGTTCCTTAGCAAATGTATTATGACTCACAGAGAAGGAAAAGTTAATAATAAAAAAAGGATGATAAACTTCTGAATTCTTCTAGTTCTCCTCATTAAGTGAATAATCACCTGTAGAAAAAGGTTCAGAAAATGAGAACCATGTAATAAAGGATTATATCTTCACAGCTATTTTCAAAGATACATGCAACCCTTAAAGAAGGGGAAAAGAAGAATGTAAGCACAGTTATAAAACTATAATAGCTGATTCTTCTTTACAACTGAAATAAATTGTAATATTAATTTGTACAGGTAACAAGATTCAACATTCTATTGAGTATGTTAAAGCCTTTACATATGACCCTTTTCCTGGCAGGCATGAAAGAAGGCAAACTGGAGAGAATTCTTCTGTATACACACAATGTGATAAAGCCTTTGAAAATAACAGTTATCTCCAAAGTCATGAAAGAAAACACACTGGAGAGAAATCATATGAATGTAACCAATGTGGTAAAGCCTTTGCATATCACAATTATCTCCTTATTCATCAAAGAAGACATGCAGGGGAGAAACCCTATGAATGTAATCAGTGTGGTAAAGCCTTTTGTCAGCAAAGTAATCTTCAAATGCATAAAAGGACACATACTGGAGAGAAACCCTATGAATGTAATGTGTGTAGTAAAGCCTTTTCTCAGCACAGTCATCTTCAAACGCATAAAAGAACACATACTGGAGAGAAACCCTATGAATGTAATCAGTGTGGTAAAGCCTTTTCTCGTCACAGTCACCTTCACAGGCATAAAAGAACACATACTGGAGAGAAACCCTATGAATGTATTAAGTGTGGGAAAGCCTTTGCTCGGCACAGTCATCTTCAAACGCATAAAAGGACACATACTGGAGAGAAACCCTATGAATGTAATCAGTGTGGTAAAGCCTTTTCTCAGCACAGTCACCTTCAAGTGCATACAAGGACACATACTGGAGAGAAACCTTATGAATGTAATCAGTGTGGTAAAGCATTTTCTCATCACAGTCATCTTCAAATGCATAAACGAACACATACTGGAGAGAAACCCTATGAATGTAATCAGTGTGGGAAAGCCTTTGCTCGGCACAGTCATCTTCAAACACATAAAAGGATGCATACTGGAGCGAAACCCTATGAATGTAATCAGTGTGGTAAAGCCTTTTCTCAGCCCAGTGCTCTTCAAAGTCATAAAAGATCACATACTGGAGAGAAACCCTATGAATGTAATCAGTGTGGTAAAGCCTTTTCTCATCACAGGAGTCTTCAAATACATAAAAAGACACATACTGGAGAGAAACCCTATGAATGTAATCAGTGTGGGAAAGCCTTTTCACACCACAGTCGTCTTCAAATACATAAAAGATCACATACTGGAGAGAAACCCTATGAATGTAATCAGTGTGGGAAAGCCTTTGCTCGGCACAGTCATCTTCACAGGCATAAAAGGACACATACCGGACAGAAACCCTATGAATGTAATCAGTGTGGGAAATCCATTTCTCAGCACAGTAGTCTTCAAATACATGAAATGACACATAATGGATAGATACCATTGGAAAGTAACCAGTGCGGTGAATCTTTTTCACAGCACAGTAACTGACTGCATCAGAAATTAACTTATACTTGGTGATTATGGAAATTTCCAATGCCAAATCTCAAAAAAATGAGGGAAATATACCAAAGAAATGATCAGGATGGAAGCTGACAATAAATGTTTTAAAAGATGGTTGGCTAACCCAAACCACAAGTGTGAGTTTATCTCCCATATAATAATAGGCATCATGGGGATATCACAAGTCCACATGTGAGATGTACCCTGCATGATTTTATACCTCCTGTTAGGACAAATTAGGAACTTTCAGGCTCGAAGTCTGACTTGTCTGTAGGGGTCATATTCTGCTTCCCTGATACCTGCAAACATTCAGTTTGGAACTCTGAATGGTGGTGATTTGTTGGGAGCCATATAGGTTGGCATTAACCTTTAGGCCTAAACTTGGCACACCACATGGTTATAGAACTGTCTTTTGTTATAAATGACTCCCAGAATCATGAGCACCCAGAAGGAACAACATGACAGAGACGTCAATCTATTGTTCCAAACACAGCTCCACTTACCTAAGCAACCCTCCCGCATCTCACCATTTACCTAGGTAACCCTCCTTCTCCCCACCACTCATCAACTTTTGACCCTGCCAACATCTTCTTTCTGTAGTTTTCTAACATCCTGCTTAAATGAACACCTTTATCTTGCGTTCTTATCCCCCTCCAACTTTACCTCATACTACTGACTATATAGGCTAGCCTACAAAAAATAAAATTTGCCACTTAATCAGAATCCTATCTGTGGTCATTCTCTCCTGTCACTTGTCCCCATTCCCCTCCCTCGATATCTTGCTGTAGATTGCCGTTCCACAGGTCCAGACAACTACAGTGACTAGAGATCATATACAGATTTTGGCAAGAAACTGTATTGAAGTCACTCTATGGATTAGTCCATATTATATTTCCAGAGCTGTGGAAAATGGAAGAATTTTTAGGGAGATACCTTAAGTTTTGATGCTTGAGTATCAAATGCCACTCAGGATCTTTGGTTGTAACTGAGGACAAGCAGACATATAGTGTATTTTTTTCCACTCAGCTGTGATGGGTCAGCCCCCTTCACTTCTTCCACTCTTTAGTTTTGGCAACTCATGCTGTTGTCAATGACAGTACCCACAGTCCCTACAGGGACTGTAATGCTTCTCAGTCCACCCCAGCAATCACTGGTACCTGCCTGATTCGCAGGAATAAGGTTGTTCTATGTGATATTTATGTCACCCCCATTGAGTAATATCTAGTGAAAGAGTAGACACCATGAAATTCTAAATGCCTAGTGAATTTCATTTGGGAAAAGACTGATTCCTCCAGATAAGATTCTATCTAATGTAGCAATATTTATGGCTTCTCTGAACATCTTGCTGGAGAGGCAGAACCTGAGACTTTGGGTAGGCTTTCTGATGGAAAAACTTTTAATATATGGCAGACTTATATTTCTTAGCTGTGCATATCACTTACCTTCCATCTAAACCTCTTATGACCTAAGGATGAATTACTTATCTTATGTCTAAGTCACTGTTGCAGATAGTATCAGGCAGTAATCATCTCCCTATTTTTCTATTAAAAACAGCATGTTCAGTGCTGAAACAATAAAACAATCAACAGAAATGGACTCAGAATACTTTCTGCACATATTTGCAGATACTTTATTCACACCTACTTAAAAGAATTAAGAAGGGAATAAATTTGGGAAAGAAGAAGAAAGTGATGCCATATATTTTAAATAAAATGGATAAAAATAAATGTTACATAAAAATTTGGCTAGAAAGTGAGCTTAGCAATAAAGAACGCTGGGTTTTATTGCATTGGACATAGATTATATTTGTAGAAACAGTGGTTGCTAACTGCAACTTCTGGGCCAAGGGAGCTGTTTCCCTCTTCTGGCCTCTTCAGGTACTGCAAACATCCAAATGTGGACAAACACACATATACATAAAGTTTAAAAATAAAATTCTGTACAGTAATGTCATAACCTTGAGATAGACAGCAGTAATGACTTGTCAAAATATTCTTTCTGGTCCTCCATAGAAGCATATGTGGCCTTCCTCTGAGGAAGCTTGCTCAGAAGGAAAGAAATAGCTATCATTCAGAGTGTGCATTTGTGTTTTCCCATTTTTTTCTATTTGTGTTCTACGTGCTTTTATGTGTGAGGACTGTGGTACTGATATATCTTTTACATGTATCTCTAACAGTATACATTATAATGTACTATATTAAATCACACATTATAATATATTTATATCTACATCATAACATATACTCTAAAAGATAAGTTTTTCTCTGTAAATCTCCATCAGCCTAAGTAGTTAGAGTTGCAATCTTCTATCCCTATTAAATTTTCCAAATGATAACCTCATGCAAAAATAAAGGAGACTTCTGATGACAGTTGTTAGTATTCAGCCATCTGTACTATCCTGTACTTGGATTTCTGACAGGATATGCGTTCAGCTTCAGCTACTAAGAGGGCCACCAGTGTTTTTTCACTGTGTTCCTTTTTAAAAGGGCCCTGCCCATCTCCCATTCTGTTCTCCCTCTCTCCCTCTCTGTGTTTGTCTCCTCTCTCTCTTTTTTCTGTCTGCCCTTCTTCCCTCTCTCCTATTGCTCCTGTCCCTGAAGCCTAGTCTCTCTCCTCCCTTTCCCCATGTTATCATCCCTTTGCCTAATAAAATACCTTATGGTTGATCCCTGTCACATGGATTCTTTCTTATATTTAAACAGCTTATGTGGAATGCAAACTCTTTGCCAGGATGGATCCTCTTTTAACATAAACCACCAGTGGATACATGCTGTTAATAAAGAAGTTATAGCAAAACAAACTTGTCTTGCCTTTTTTAAAATACATATCATCAGAGGTTCTCTCAAAAAAGTGTTAATCTTGAAATAGCTTTGAAAAGTTTTCATTGCCTAACTCTGAGGAATTGATTGCATTCAATCAACAACTGTAGAAAACAATATGGTGTCCACCTTATTCTAATAGACATTGTTTTCTTCATCATAGGGGAATGAAATGCATTTAGCACTCAGAGCTATATCCTCCGAAGTTCAAACTGCAGAATTCTTTAAGCAAATATCTCACTTTCTGGTGAAACAGCCATCCATTCCCAACCCATTTTCTCCTATTGCCAATTGAGGAGATTGGAGTTTACAGGGAGAATGTTGGCCATTGATTTCTTTGAATTTTTATTTTGACTGTAATCTTGTCATTCGTATTCAAAGGACAGTTTTATAATTATAGGTCTGTTTGGTGTCTCACAAGGGCTAGTTTCAAGGTCTGTGAGAGGTTGTGTCACATGGTGATGGTTGTGGGAAGGTTCTTCCACTGAGAATGACAATATCCCTGAGGAAGTTGCACTCTGCTGATTAAGAAAGCTGAGCCAGGAGGTGGTGCCTTCTTCAATCCCAGAACTTAGCAGGCAGAAGTACATGCAACACACACACAAAGAAACACAGAATATATCATATAAAACTAAGAGAAAACATATGCAGATGTACAGATGAAGATACTTGGGACTGGGTTAATTATAGGTTAATTTTATCTGAGAGTATTCACTTGCACAATAAACTGATTAACCCAAACGTTCTAGCTGTAAGGATTCATACCCAGCTGCTCTCCATGACACAAAGGGAACCAAAAGAGAGCAAGCATGTCCGGAACCCTAGACCAAATACCATGCTCCATTTCACCCCTGTGACCATGCAGAAATGGGCATGGTCAGTGCCATAAGTGAGTCTGGTTGCATCTCTCACTACAATTCCTCTTTTATTCTAAAGAAAAAGATTTATACTTAATGCAAAACTATATACAAAGAGAGCATATGTCAAGTATGAACTGAGATAGAAAAATAAGAACACACACCCTTAAAACCTGTTGCCAGTGAAATAACAAGAGCAAATGGCAAGAAGCATATACTCAGTCAGTCCTAGGTTAAAGGCAAAACGGATTTCCATAGAGTTGCCATAAAATGGAAAGTTTAAATCTTGTATCTAAAATTTCTATCTAGGAAGAGAGAACAATACTTCTGACATCATGTCTGCTTGTAGAGAAAAATGCTGACAACATCCTGTACCTAAGAATGAAGAAAACTTATTTTTCAGGAAGTTTCTATTTAGAGAATATGTGAGAAAAACTATGGAGTCTGTAGTCCCTTCTGTGCAGATATGGTCTGTAATAGCTCAAAGGGACAAATGATTCATCAATGATTATGTTATGTTCTATGTCATGTTCCCTTGTGTCATCTCTGCAAAGACTCTACATCCATACAGAAGAGAAAGCTTATAAATTTGAAGAATGTGGGAACAACCTCTCTTGCCGTGAAATGCCATTGTGATCTCGATGTGATCTACTGACTCTTCTTTCTACTGTGGTTTCCTGTTTCAATCTGCTTCTCCTAGAGGTGGAACATCTGGGACCCAATTTGTATAAGGGAGGATGTTTGATCTCTTCCTATGGGAAGGGCATATATGTGTATGTCCAATATGCAGGAATAGAAAATGTTATAGGCCCTTGAGTGGTCTGAAAGTTCAGAAAAGATCCATAGACAGAGCAAAATGTTTCCTAACACACCTATGTATTTGATAGATTACCCAGAATTCCCTCACTTGTGGACTCTGTTTTGTCCCCATCAATAGAGATGGAAGCAACAGGTGTCTGTTCTGAGAATATTGGAAGGTCTAGAGACCCAGATGTACCAAATACAATGTCAAAGTCCCATCCATCATTCGTGTTGGATGTTAGGACTCCCTCAACTCTTAAGGCATTGATGGGAGGTTGTTGGTCGTAGGATTTCTGACCTGCACAAATGTCATCAGGGTCTGAACTATACAGGTTTCCTTGTGCAGTGGCTGCTTGTTGAATTCTGGATTTCATAGAAGAGCATGGCCTAGGGTCCTTTTTTATAGAGTGATAATGTGTCATCTCTTCATTCTGAGAGGGCATATTTGTGAATATCCACTCTACAGGTATGGACTCTGTTGTTGTTCCTTGATTGAATTGCAAAGGCTGAAAAGAGTCAGTGACAGAGCAAAATCGGTCTACAACAAAATGTGCATGGGTGAAATAATCCAGAACTCCTCCTTCAAATGTGGATGATTCTAAGGCTTCTCCAGTAGATCTAGAAACTACTTGGAACTCTTTTGATGATTCAGTAGTTTCTGGAGACTCAGATGTTCCCAATAAAATATCAGTGTCCCATTCATCCTAAGTGTTTCTTGTTAGGACCTCCTCATCTTGTAAGGCAGGGCTTGCAGTTTCTGTGTCATATTTTTGCAACTCAAGGCCATTGTGTCCTGGTTTTGATCTAATGAGGCTTCCATGTGCAGTCATTTCCTGTTTTAAACTGCTTCTCCTAGAGCAGGAATTCCTGGGCCACACGTTGTAAAAA
This sequence comes from Cricetulus griseus, assembly GCF_003668045.3. NCBI lineage: Eukaryota > Metazoa > Chordata > Mammalia > Rodentia > Cricetidae > Cricetulus > Cricetulus griseus. The sequence continues at coordinate 2,244 of NW_023277291.1, read as the reverse complement.
TGAGATTGATTGATACCTTCATCTGGGTAGGGCATATGAGTGTATGTCCAGTATGATGGAATGGATAGTGTTACAGGTCCTGGAGTGAAATGCAATGGCCCAAAAGAACAGGTACCAGAGGAAAATGGTTCCTGAGACCACTCTGAATGTAAAAGATTATCCAAAGCACCTTCATCCCATCTGGAATGTGCTTGGGCTTCGCCAGAAGAAATGGACCTATTCTGTGTCTTTTCTGAGAATAATGGAAGCTTTAGAGACCCAGATGTACTCAGAACAATATCACAATCCCATTCATCTTTTGTATTGGGTGTTAGTCCTTCCTCAGCTATTAAAACATTGGTAGGAGTTGGTGGGTCATTGGATTTCTGGCCTGAGCAATTTTCATCATGTTGTGATCTATTTAGGCTTCCTTGTTCAGTGGCTACCTGTTAAATTATGGATTTCATAAAAGAGGAAAGCCTATTGTTCTCTTTTATAGGGGGAGAATGTGTCAGCTCTTCCACCTGAGAGGGCATATATTTGAGTGTCCCATCTACAGGTATGGAATGTTCTTTTGTTCCTTGACTGAACTGAAAAGGCTGAAGAGTGTCAGGGGCACAGCAATATAGGTATACAGCTCTCCCCCTCCATTGTGGATGATGCTAAGGCCCCTCCAGTACATTTATAATTAACCTGGGCCTCTTTTGAGGAAGAAGAAATGTCTGGAGAATCAGATGTTGCCATTAAACTACCAGTGTCCCATTCATTGTAAGTGTTTGTTGTTCGGGCTCCCTTAGCTTTTAAGGCAGGGCAGGGAGTTTGTGGGTCATATTTTTGCAAATTTAAGGCATTGTGTTCTGGTTTTGATCTACTGAGGCTTCCTTGTGCTCTGGTTTCATGTTTCCATCTGCTTCTCCTAGATGAGGAAAGCCTAGGCCCCACTTTGTAAGTGGATGTATGAGTGACCTCTTCCTCTGGGTAGGGCATATGTTTGTATGTCCAGTCTGCAGGAATGGAAAGTGTTATAGGCCCTTGAGTGAACTGCAGGGAGTCAAAAGAACAATGGGTAAAGCAAAATTTATTCTCAGACTTCTCTGATGGTGAGGTATCATCCAAAACTCCTCCCTCACTTGTGGGTGGTACTAGAGACCTGCCAGTAGCAGCTTATACAGTCAGGTAGGAATGGGGACTCTCTTTATGAAATGGCAAACTTTTTAATGTCTTAACAGCTGTAAAATTATTGGTCAGCCCCACATTTGCAAATGAAAATTGCTTGGTCTGTGTGAGCTTGCCTAAGGTTTCTTTCAGGACTGATGGAAAGATTTTGGTCTGCTTTACTACAGGAAAAGGAAATGAGGTCCTGTTCTGGAGAGGGGAATCTTCTGGGTTTGTCTTCCAGATATTTGGAAGATCTCTGCCTCCCATGGACAGAGGCAGAGGTGACCCTCATCCTTGAAACAGATTTTGAAAATTTACATGGGGTAATTTTCAGGGACATTTGATTAGATGGGGAGTTTACCAGTTCACGTTGATCAGAGTAAGATGGTCCAGTTGGTTCTGTATAAGTACCTGTTGTCTTTGCGTTTGCATCCTTTGGACCAGGTCCTGAAGACCTTGCAGCAACTCCACTACAGATCAGGCAGCAGTCCACATTCTCTTCCAACATGGGAGACATATCCAAGTGTCTTTTAGCCTTCTCTGCTCTGGGCAGAAAAGATGACCTAGGTCTTTTTCTGATGACTGGATGGAAAGCAGACAGACTGGGATCACTGTTCACTGTGTTTCTCATGGTATCTAGGATCTGCAAAATCCTTGAGTGAACTGCAGGCCCTGTCTTAGCTCCTTTGTGGAGCTTGAAGTGCCCATAAAGTCTGTAGATACTTCAGGTCCTGCAATATAGTACTGGCTGGCTGCATATCCAGAGTCAGGGAATCTTACCTCTGTGCAATTCTTGCCCTCTCCCTGGTCCACATGTGAGTCTCTGCACCGCAATGTGGGGAGAGATCGTGGCAGCTGTTTTTGAGGTGGCAAATCATTCTGGGCTTTGTTTGTTGTCAAATACTCCAGGCTTATGTCTGAGTTGTAAAACTCCTCTTGTTTGTCTTGGTTGCTGATAGTAGTCCATAGTCTGAGAGACCATGATGTGTGATCAAAGGGCTGCAGCCTAGCTGAGGCCTGTAGGACTCTCTCCACTGGTCTGGGCAGGTAGTTTCTAAGGCAGTTGAGCAGAGAAAATGGTCTTAAGTTATTTAGGTCAGGCAAAAA